>NC_134806.1:10772141-10862141 GCF_046742065.1 Oratosquilla oratoria
AGAATCCAAGAAACATCCAAACATTAAAATTGAATGGCCAACATCTTCCATTGGACAAGAGCCCTAAAGCCTAGGCCTCACTTTTGATATGCAAAAGAGAGAAAGATAGAGAAAGATAGGGGAGGAGAAGAGAGAGATGGGGAGGAGGAGAGAGATATAGGGGAGGAGGAGAGAGAGAGATATAGGGGAGGAGGAGAGAGAGAGATATAGGGGAGGAGGAGAGAGAGAGATAGGGGAGGAGAGGGAGAGATTGGGGAGGAGAGGGAGAGAGTTACAAAACAAGAACTATATGACTGACCCCCAAACTCCATATTCCACTGAAGTTCCCTGACACCAGCCCAACAGAGAAATCCCTCTCACAAACATGAATCACACTGGTACAGTTGAATTCAGGTCACCATGCTGCTTTAAAATGGTACCAACACAGAATAGGCCTGCCCAAACAAACAATTTACCTCAGATGCAATCACTACACAGGAGACATTATAAACCTCATCCTACACTGCCCTACTTTAGCTGTAGATTCCAATCATGACCTTGTTGAGCTGGTATTAATTTCCAATATTTTGCATGTTCTGCCATTGAAATTAAATTTCCACTAGTGACCCCAGCATCTAACTTCTTTTTGCAGCAACCTAAAGCTCTCCTCATCTCTCACTCTTTTCATGATCTTTGCCTCACCTGCAAACATGTTAGCATAGCTTGGTGTACCTTCCATCAAGTTATTTATGTAGTTGAGGAACATTACAGGAGCTAGTACCTTTGTAAAACAAGTTGCAGCTTCTATAGTGGTCAACTGTGAGGGGATTTTATTGAAGGCCTCCTCTAGATCTAGAAACACAAAATTCTCCCATCCTTTTCTCTCTTACAGCACTTCTATCACTGAAGTGCAAACTTAAAAGGTTTGACATACACATGATCTTCCAGATCTGAAGCTGAACTGGCTGTGTTAAAATGTTAATTTGTTCAAGGAATTTCAGCCTCTGAACTTTCACAATTTTCTCACATAATTTCATCATGTTGGTCAAAGGCAAAGTTTGTTCACTATTATTGCACACATTTCCTTCTACAAAATAAATTTGAACTGATGCTTCCTCAGAAACTTCACTATATACCATTTGGATGATATTCCTTCCCATTCCTTAAATTACTGATAGCATACCCAAAGAATAATTTTGGCTCATACTTGCATTTATCAATGATACCCTGTATAAAGTTCCTTTTAGCCTCTCTTTGGGTTCTTGTGCAACAATTTCCAACTTGTTTACATTACTGGTTACTCTACTCCTCCATTTATTCAAAGTCTTGTCTCTGGCTTCTTTGGCCGTTTCACATTCCTTATTAAACCAGCAATTTTTACCAGTTTTCTTCCCACAAATTCACTTATACCCACATTGCAAATATAGTGAAAGATTTCACATGTCATCTATCTGTAATATTCATAAATTCCTCCTAGTTAGGTTCTTCAAAGAATTTTCTCAAACCTGAGATATTAATTGATCAATTTCCCCAAAATTAGGTCTGCCTTGCCTGTACAACTCACTCCTCAATTCTAGTGCCCCATCTTCCAACTGAAAGTCAAGTGGTACATGGTCACTTTTTCCATTTGGGCAAAGATACTTGAAGGAACCATCAATATCTGGTTCCTTGGTAACAAGTCCAATCCTATTCAAATGTCATCATTTCCTTGAGTCATATATTTTACCAACTGGGTCATCACATTTTCCACTGTGTTTTTAATATAATATTTCCAAAAAGAACTACATTGTCACTTTGTTTAATAGTGTCCTTCAACTTCCCCACTCCTTTTATAAGCATGAAAGGGCCTTTAGTATGCATGTATGAATATTATTATTATTAATATACATCTTTTATTGTACTTTGTTTTATATCTAAGGATCTAGTATTTCTCAGTTTTATTTCATATTAACACCTGTTTTGTGATGTACTTATTTAGCAGCTACAACTGTTCTGTTTCTTGTTCTGCTGGTCTCTCCTTACCTATTATTTTGCTTCTCTCTCTTTAAAGAAGGTAATAGTTTTTGGCAAGAATATAAAACTTGGGTTGTATTTTTTCTCTCTCTTTAAAGAAGGTAATAGTTTTTGGTAAGAATATAAAACTTGGGTTGTATTTTTTTCTTAGACTCTGGATATGTTTCTTACTTCCTTTTCATATAATTTGTGAGCTTTCCTAGAATTTTATGTATGGATGGGAATTTTATTATGATAAAATTGTCTAAATCCTTATTGAAATAAACACCATGCGATGTTTCACTTGTTACAGCTTTTTGAAGTACATAGTTGTAATACACATAACAGAGATTAAATAAGAACTGGAGGAACAGGGTAAGGAGGGAGGGAGAGAGGAAGGGAAGTAAGAGGGGGAGGGTGGTCACTGAATACTAGGAAAGGTTAAGGAGAAGGTGGACCAAATGCCTAGGAACAGAAAAGGTTAAGGATAAGATGAAACAATTGGCTGGGTGAAGGACATTATCTCACAACTGAGAGAGAGAAAAAAAATAATAATAAAAAATAAAAATAAGAAGGGAGAGGAATTGTCTACTGAGGGTGGACAACAATTTTGAGAGGAGAAAAGGGGATTTTGGAGGGGAACTAGGGATAGCTTAAAATTTTGTTGGCAATGGATATTAAAGGAATTAGTTGGGGTGAGACATTGAACATGCCCCTATTTTGTTCAACTGTGTTGGTTCCTTGTATGATGACTGCTTCCAAAAAATTTCTACAGATCTTGTTAAGCTCACGTACCAAAAGTTCTGCATTTTACCAGTCCATCAAGTGATTGCTACTGTTACTGTGTGCAACACACGCATTGGTGGTGACATTATGGCAGACATCTTATTGGTGTTCTCATAACTGGATTTTTAGATTGTGTGATGTTTCCTCAATGTAGGATTTTTCCAATCCTCAGCATGGAATTTGATAAACACCAGCTTTATTGTCCGGCATTTTGCTGATGATTTTTTCATACTCATTATGTCTTTAATTGACCTACTGGTCTGGCACACTACTTCCAAGTTGGTGGTTGTTAAAATATGAGTCAGGATGGATGCTGGTTGGTTTGTTAATTCAAATCTAGGGGCACTTCCCGTTTGATGCTCAGCCTCTTTGCACTGCCTCTGTATCACCTCTCAAGGGCATGGCTCATCAACCAGAAAAATAAAAGAACTGCAAAAAGCTACAGAAATTGTGCATCTGCATCTGAGAATTGTGCATTCTGCATCTGAGAATTGTGAAAAGCAGGTGAAAAATTACTATAAGGAGATGAGGGTCTCATCATACAACCAGCACATACCATGGGCTTCTTCCCCCTTATATGGGAGGTAGCCAAGTCATCCATTTCACTCCCATCCACCACAATTTTTCCTTCTTATCTTGGCTCCTTCAGGTGATGTGTTGCAAGGGATGGTTGGGCAAGCTCTGTATTTTCTACATACATACATATACCAAGGCTTTTTCCCCCTTACAAGGGAGGTAGCCAAAAAGAAAAAGGCATAAAATTATTCCCACCCATTCCATCCCTAATTACACTCCACTCCCCTCCACCCTCCTGGATGACAGGTCATCCCTGCACCATGTCCACTGCCCTGGGTCAGAGGCAGTGTCGCAAGTCACAGCACATCCACAGCAAGGCCGCTGTATTTTCTATCTGAAGAAATTAATGTGGAAATCGAAATGCACGGAAATGGAAGCCTCTTTAAGTAATTAATTGGTGCTTTGAGTTTTGATGACTGGAAACCCATGGACAAACAACAGCTGGCAATAGTCCTCAGGCCCTCCTACACATCTCTCTGGGAATCAATCAATGCATTGGCTTAGATTCATCTGTCTTGCATGAGATAAATGGTTCCAAGATAACCAGCAACAGTCACTGGATTGCCCCATAGTCACTCAGAGAAGAAATATTGCATTGCCTGGGTAAGGTTAGTGTGGGTCAGTGTAGAATGATGTGTTCAGTGTTTTCTGAGTAATGATTATATTTGGGGCAATTTGTTTGCTGCTAGGTCTACTCTGTGTTGATAATACTTTAATGCTAAATGGTGACCTGAACACAGTTGTGTTATAGTGGTTCTTTCTTGGGAGGGATTCTTCTGTAGGGTTATAATCTGGAGGGGCTTGATGGGGTAGAGAATTAGATGCTTGGTCTTGAAGCACTAGTTTTGTGATCTGAATGTGTGTGTATTTTTTGTATGGATATACTGTGTGGTGCAGGTGGTAGGTTGCTGTAGACATTTGATTAGTATGTTGCCAGTATGGTTGGTGTTTGTGTTACATAATGAGATGGGTGGGTAGGATTGAGGACTCTTGTACGGAACTATCACTTTCATATAGTGGTACAAGGAGAATTTTGGTTTGTGTGTACAGATGTTTTACTGGGGTGGTTATTATTCTCAATATTTAATTTTTCAGTTTGTAGGGCATCTATGTTTTCTTTATTGTTATAAACCATACTGTGGAGGCATAGTCAAATATGATTCTCAAGAACTGTTTGTAGACCAATCAGAGATCCCTTCAGCTGACTAAGACCTGTGCTTGCTTTTGATCTTTGTATTATTTTCTTATTGATTTTCATTGTCAGGTCCTCAATGTATGGGGATATCTAAAGTGAGGCCCAGAACTTCAGGATTCTTTTCCAATGGAAGGATATGACTATTCAATATTAAAATTAGGTAATTCTTTGATTCATGGTTGTCTAGAGTGAGAGAAGTTACAGATGATTTCTGAAGGGCAGGGGGGTAGGTGTCTCCAGTCTAAACAAATCACAGTTTTAATTTGTCTTCTAGGGTTGGTCCAGAGACCTGGTGCTGGTGGATGTGAGGAAGGTGTGCCAATTTGGAGATAGATGCAGAACTCAGGTGTTTGCCTGTTGTCCACTCACTCTGGTGCTTTCACTAGTTCTGGCGTTTTCCTTCCTCAACTGACCTGCTCAACAGGGCAATAACTGGTACCTCTGGCACTGTAGGACACCATCCAGCAGACAAGATAGACCTAGCCACAAATCCAAACTGCCCCAGATATAAGCAGCACACAGAAGACAAAGAGCATCTCATCCTACAATACCCCACACTAACAATCCCTTGAAAGCAATACAATATTTCTTCCATGCACAACTTAAGAGCCACTGTTACCTGGGAGCTGTGTATCTCCTGCAAGAGACCAAGGGCAATGGACTGACTGACTGACTCTAGTACATCTAATCAAGTCTTGGTGTTCTCTGCAGTTATTTACAGTTGTGCCAAGTTACCACAAAAGAGTAAGTGATAGGACACCACACACATGGCTCCTTCTTATATACTACATTTAGGTAAATACAGATGAGTGCTTCAGGGTTATGCTCTGAATCTAGAGTAGGAAAATCAGTTGACAAGAAGTTAAATACTGCATGAAAGAGTATTGCTCCTTGGGGACTCCACTGTATGATTGGTTTAGAAATGTTTGGGTGTTCTGGCAGCTGTTTTGTAGTTGTTGTGCTGAGTTATTATTGTTCTTTCTGATGGTGCTTTCTTGTAAAGTCCATATAGTTCTTGAGCAACACTTATGATTAGTGTGCTGGTGAAGTGGTCACCTTTGAATTGTGCTGATTTGGGGAGGGCAGTTTTGTCCTGATTCTTTCTGAGATCTGTCTTCCATCAGTTTGGATATGGTAGATAGGAGAGAGGGTCTATAGGATGTCAGGTTTGTTTGGTCTTACGATGGGAATTATGTGTGCTCTTTCCCAGTCTGCTGTTTCCAGGAGAGTTTGAAGATAACTGTAAGGGTCTTACTGCTATGTATGTTTTAGATGGAAGTTTGATATATATTTAGGCCTTCTGTACGAGTTCTTCTTGTTTTATTGTATTTTCTAGATTTGTTGGAAAAGGGTGGAGTGACTTGTGTCTGATTATATCTTTTAGAATATATTTTGTATTTTGTAAGGGTCTTACACTGCTATGCTTAGGTGTTTTAGATGAAATTTTGATATATTGCCAAGACCTTCTGTACAAGTTCTTCAGGTTTTATTGTATTTTCTAGATTATTGTTGGGACAGGGTGGAGTGGCTTCTGTGATATCTCATATATCTTTTTGGTTATATTGTTGTTTTCTGGAGTTATGGAGAAGTGTGTGTTAATGATGTTACATTGTTGTGTTGGTGATGGGAAGTGTCCTAGAGTTGCTCCAACTGCTTAAGGAGTCTGATGAGGTTTCATTTCTTATTTTTCATGGTTTTTATTTACTCTACATTTGTTTTCCTATTGTTTGCACTTTTCATTTTTATTTGTTTTGCAACATCTTTAGACATATTGCTGTTTTCATCTTCAGCAATATTAAGAAATGCTATGCAAATAAAATCACTGACAGCTTATGACTATATTCTAAAACAAATAATCAATAACCAAGACATCTCTCTCCTTTGTTTTGTTGACTTAATTCAGCATATGGCAGGACACTGCATCAAAAAGCATACAACTTGCAATAATTTTTTTTTACAGTTGTCACAATGGAGGAATGATCAAAATCTTATATTATATATATATATATATATATATATATATATATATATATATATATATATAAAGGAATAAACATATGTGCAGGTTGTCACTTGAGGCGACCATGGTGTAATCACCGAGCACACCTACCCAACACATAGGAAATTCTAAATTCGAGTCCTGGGTGGTGCCAGATTTCAGTGACACTCCCTTATATCCTACAAGGCATGGTGGGGAGGATGTACTGGATGTGCATTGATGCACACATCCAAACTGGCTCTGCAGGTGTAGTTTTGGGGGATGATGAGCAGGCTCACTCAAGGTGACTGCTGAGTAATTGGTAAGCATGCCTGACTGGCACGCAGAATGTCCTGGGATTGAGTCCTGGGCAATGCCATTTTTTATTGACACCTCCTTACAATTACTTATATATATATACACAGGGTGTATATATATCAAAACTCTCGTATGAAGAAAAAAAATAAAATTGGAGTTGCAGACTGGAACAAAGAAGAGAGGAGCTACTTGGTGACCATCTACAGAATTATGAAAGGCATGAAAGTCCTTGATAGAGAAGACTTACTAAATTGGGATAAGAGAAACGAAAGAGGACATGGAAAGAAGCTCAAAAAGGACAATTCTAGAAGAGACCTCCACAGAGTAGTAGATGAACACATTAGAAAAAAGAACAGTGTTTGCAAAAACAATACAAGAATTAAAGAGCAAACTAGATATGGAAAGATACAAAGACAGGACACCAAGAGCAGAGCTCCCCTTCCTGTAAGATATAACTAGGTAAATACTGTACACACATTTATACAGTAGAATTTTGTATCTTAAACATCTCACTTGTCAAACACATTGGTTCTCTCTCTCTCTCTGTTTTTTCTTTTTCTTTTTTTTTTGGGGGGGGGATCCAGTAGTTTATAAAAATATTCATTCTCGACAAACCCAGAGAAAAAATTATAACTGGGGCAAATTTTGTTGAGTGGAAAAGTATCACCATGATAAAGCTGTATCCAGAAAATCACTACACTTATTTCAGTCCTTGACCAAATTGGTTCTGGAACAGTTTTCTGGAATGGACTGTGTTTGAGAACTGAGTTCTACTGTGTATGTGTGTGTACCTAACTGTAGTATGCAGGAAAGGAAAAATGTTCATTGGGTCCCATCTATTCTCTAAATTTTTATCATACCCAGCCTCAAATTCATGTACAGTTCTAACTTAATCTATATCCTTAATCTCCAATTATCATATCTAGATTTGAACTCGTGTATTATTTGAGCTTGGACATTATCACTTCCTAGGCTATTCCAAGTATTTATGTATCTATAGGGAAAATGTATTTCTTCACATCCTTTACACATGTGGGTTTCTTAATATGCTCCCATAACCCCTTTAAGCCTTCCCATCATTAATCAGATCTCTTCTGTCAATGCAATCTATTCCCTTTAGTGACCCGAATGCTGTAATCATATCACCTTTTTCTCTTTGATCATTCAGAGTTGGCAGGCCCAGTGCTTTTAGTCTTTCCTTATATGGTTTATCTGCTAGGTTGGGGACCAGTTTGGTTGCTGCACTTTGTATTCTCTCCATCTTGCTTATATCCTTCCTGTGTGGGGACCATACTACTGTTTCATATTCCAGTCTTGCACATATCAGGGTTTTGATGAGTTTTTTATGTCTTCATCCATACAGTGAAACACCACTTTGATCTTTTGCAGTAGTCTATATGTCTCTCCCACAGTCCTGCTGATGTGTCTGTCAGGCGACATGTCTTTTAATACTTCCAAATCTTTCTCCTCTATTGTCCATTTCCAGTACTTTGTATTTTTTTATATTGAACTTCATTTCCCATTTTTGGCTCCATGCAAAAATAGTGTCTATATCTTTTTGCAATAGTTTAATGTCCTTATTTTTCACTCTTCCCATGATTTTTTTGTCATCTGCAAACATGTCAAAGCCTGTCCCTTCCATCATGTCACCGACACAGACATCAAAAACATTATTGGTGCAAGCACTGAACACTGTGGAACTCTACTCATTACTGCCCTCCATCTTAACATCTTATCCTTTACTACTGTCCTCGTGTATCTTTCCTTCAAAAAATCTTTCATCCATTCTAGTACTTTGCCTCTCAGTCCCCCAATATGTTCCAATTTCCACATTAATCACTTGTAAGGTACTTTATCAAATGCCTTCTCTTGGTTGAGGTACACAAAGTCCACCCACCCCTATCTCTTTTGCATTGCATCAATCACTTGAGTAACAGCTTAAAAGGTTTGTCACAAACGACCAAGATCTGAAGCCAAAATTGACTGTCAGTCAAAATGTTCATCTTTTCAAGATATTTGTTCCATTGATCTTCCACAATCTTTCACATAATTTCACTATTGTACTGGCCAGTGATACTGGCCTATAATTTAATGGTGTCCTTATTTCCAACTTGGTGAATTGGAGCCACATTTGCCCTTTTCCAATCAAGTGGCCAATGCCTTCTTTTGATGAACATGTAATAAAGACTATGAATCTTGTCCACCAGTTGTTCCCTACATTCTTCAAGCATCCAGTCTGAGATGCTGTCAGGTCCTGAGGCTTTTGTCACAGCCACTGATCCCAAGAGACTGACCACTTCCCTCACTTTTACATTCATATCTTCTATGACTGGTTTTTTGCTCCCCTCACTTTCCCCCAAAAAAGTGCTCTCTTTTTCTTTTATGAAAACCAATTGGAAACTTTCATTCATTATTTCTGCCTGAGCTGAGGTTTCTTCAAATACTTACCTCCCATCATTAACTTGGTGATTACTTCCATGTGTCTCAATTTACCATTTATAAACCTGTAAAACAGTTTCAGTTCATCTCTGTATTCATCTACTACCTCTTTCAAAATTGCTTTCTCCCTCCCTACAAATTCTTGTTTAGTCATTCCTAGCTTGTTTGCAAGCTTCTTTTGTTTTAATGTTTCTTCTCTTCCTTCATTTTCCCCAAGTCACATCCCTGGCCTTCATTGCAACCTCACACTTTTTGTTAAACCAGTCCTGTTTCTACTTCCTTCCACTAGTCTTTGGCACAAGTTTGTTCACTCCCCATTTGTAAATGTCAAGAAAGATTTCCTATTTCCTGCTTATTCCCATGGCATTCATGAATTCCTCCCAGTTTGCTTCTTCAAAGAATTTTTTCAACCCTAAGTAATCTGCTTTCCTAAAATTGAGTCTCCCTTGCCTGGGGGGTAAAGGTAGTTAAAGTTCACAATGTCTGGTTCTTTGGTTAGTAACAGACTTAATCTTGTGGGAATATCATCTCCTCTTAACCGAGTCACTTCCTTTACCCATTGGGTCATTATGTTCTCCATTGCTATATCTAACAGGGTATTTCCCCAAGAAGTTTTGTCACTTGCAAGATCAACATTACAAACTTATATACTCCAATTTGGTGAATTCACTCAATTCCCTTGGAACTTCTATGATAGTTTATGCTTTTTCCATTATACTAACTGGGAAAGTTAATATATAGGAATGTATTCATCACAAAATGCCCAAATACTAAATCTATACTGACAAAATACTACAATTTTCAAAATTTAAGACATTCACACTACTGCACTGACCCACTCCTGAGGAATATGACAGAATCAAATGTTATTTTAATCATCTTCAGCTGCCACTGCTGTTGCTAAAATTACTTTCTATGATTACGTGGCCCTAGGTAATCCTTTGTTTTTTCCCGAAAGAAACCCGCAGTCTCAAAGTAGATGGCAACACAAGTTTGGTCTATAAATCTCTGTTATGTGAATGTGGAGCAGTAGAGTTTTAAATGTTTCATGTCTGTAGTATTATGTTAACTTCTGGGACATGTGATAGCTAAAGCCAAACGATTACTGCTTCATTGTTGGATGATAATCTGCAGGTTGGCAATTGCAACATTGTGTCTATATTTTGTCCTTGGGTATTATCTTTAAGTGTTTATTTTCCTAGTAGGTTGGCTGGATTTGCTGTATTCATTAATCTGCATGTGTTTTATATTTTATAGGAATGTGTTCCAGACTGGGGTAGGTTATGGTATGCCTAAGCAAAATATTGTATGAACTAACATTTTTCATGTCATTTGTGGTTACGATGTACCCGAGGGCTTCATAAATTGTCTACTTGTGTCATTAAATGACTAAATTTTGGTTTTAACATTTAATCTTGTGTAATTAAAATGTTATCATAAAGTTTCACTTGTACAAATCAACCATAAAAATACATATTGTGACCACTCATAATGGAAGAGATGAAAGACAGGACCACGTTGTATAAGTGGAACAAAGAAATTCACATTTAAGCGAGTTGATTATGGAGAAATCTGTAGTTTGAAAAGAATGAGATCGACGTCAAGAGGATCTGCTGAGTATACAGAATACAATAAATCCTTAATTTCAGGACGAGATGCCCAATTCCATCAAAACGGACAAAATATATAGACCCAATGCTCCGTAAGATTGTTTAAAACTCGCGGGCACATCAGAATGAATCCGTTAATTCACATTATGTCCGCCAGCTAGCGCACCACGCGCCAGAAGCTCGATGTAAACACACTAAACTTCGTCACGTAAAGGGGTCCTTTACCAACATCTTAACACAAATTTATTCTGGTTGCCACTCTGGATTTTATTTTTACATATCACAATAGTAACCCTTTCCTGCTTGTCATGTTGTTAAACCCGTTATATATTAACTTCTGCTATAGTACATCACTACTGCAGGCTGCCTGGCGATTTCATTCATCTATCCCTCCCACTCTCAACGGGTTACTCCGTTTGGGAGTAGTACCCTTGTATATCTATTCTGGCTGTCGCCACGCGCTTATTCAATTATTAATATCCTTTCTTCAAACTGATGCCAAGCGATTTTACTCACAAGGAGGATTCTATCTACCGAAAATTTAAAGTGTAATAGGTTTTAGATATAATAAAACAATATTTCTATTAAAATTGATATACCTATTTCTACATTGTGTGGTCAAAGACCAATTCACGGTAGCAAAAAATAAATAAATAAAATACAAAATGCAGACTACGACATCTCTCAAGCACCGCAGGCTTTCAAAGTCTTCACACGAACGAAACCTCGTAAACCTGTCTGTCGTTAAGATAATTTTGTCCGTCGACTCGCCTTTACCGCGAATGCACTCGTCCGATACGCCTTATTGTCGCGCCGCCTCGTGAGTGTAGTAGCATTTGTTGTTAAAAGTCATGTTTTAATATGTGGGTGGAATGTACATAATTATTAATAGGTTTAATGGTGACAATTATACTAAATTTAAATGCCTCACGTTTACATGCAAAGACTATCATTATTCACTTTCCGCTTCTCTCTTGACAGGCCAGTGTCGTGTCCTAAAGGCGCAGTTTTCCTGTAGCCTGTTGACGCTCCGACAGAAGTTCAATTAATTTGTTCGGAGATGTCAACTTTGTATATTCTATTTGGCCCAAAGAAAACTTCACACTTAATGCAATTCGATCTCTTATGAAATAAACGATGATCAAATTTCATTCAAAATATCGTCAATCACTTGTAAGACTCCTTCCCGTACCAAGCAGTATTTACTATTTTTCCAGCTGTTTTAGTACTGGTGGGACGCGATGGAATATACCATACCCGTTCGTAATGCAATTCTCTCTGACGATCTACAATAATCCAACTGGGAAAATCCTCAACTCTATACCCTTGTCAAGATAGTTTTTACTAATGTTTTCAGTTAGTCCACACATTTGTCAAAAGAATAATCTTAAAGTAATATCAATGGAACCCACCGTATTGGAGGGCCGAGGTAAATTTCATGAATGAATGAAAGGTTTCTTAACAGACAGGTATACCAGAGAACTAGATAAAGATATTAGGATGGAAGGCCGTAACCAGTAGAGTTCCTTTCCTATGTAAATAGGTAGGGACAACAAACTATTCTATCATGTTTGCTAATGACGCAAAGATTATGAGAAGTGAGAGAAAAGGAGGGCTGTAAGTTGTTAAAAAAAATGGATACTGTGCATTTACCTTCAGAGACATGTCTGAGAAATTAATTTCAATGTCAGAAAATGTAAAGTATTGTAATTGAAATAGTTACTAGCTAAGAAAAAAACACCGAATTATTCAATACGACTTGAGGCAATTTCAAAGGTGAAAGAGGAGAGATCTGGGAGTGTTGATAAGAGATAAAGTTACCTAACAAACATACCAGTAAGAGTGGAATATGCAAGTGATATGGTCCTCAAGATCGAAAAACTGCAAAGTGCAGAAACAAAAATTATTCCTAGTCTTGCACACGAGTCATCCATTGCAACAGACTCCTTTAAGTTTTACTATATGCTCTAATTTCCATTAGTCTTTTGTTACCTAAAAGCTTTCTTCAGATCCAGGTATACACAATCCACACACCCACCTTTCTTGTAGCATATTGATCACTGTTGAGTAGAAACTTAAAGATGAAACTCACGACCTTTTTCTAAATCTAAATCGATTATCAACATACTGTATATACATACATACCAAAGAACCTTTTCCCCCATTATAAGAGGGTGGCTGAATCAATGCATCCACCCACACCACACCAATCCATATCCCAATCATTGCCCCTCCCATCTTAGCACATGACAAATAAACAGTCATCCCTGTTCCCCAACCACACTGCTGAGGTCAAATACAATGCAACAAGAGATAGCACCTCCACAGTAGGGCCTGACAGCTGGAGCTGGTCTAACCCCACCACTTCATTATATGACATAACCCCCTCATCATCATTCACTAAATATTTACAGAGTAGACAAGAAATCCCTAGTTGTATAATTTCATCCACTTACAACCCTTTTCCATTCACTTCCATTTTTTTTATTCTCTCTCCCTTGCTCAACAGACATTCCTCTTGCATTCAATGTCCCCCTACCCCATCCATCAGCCTTATTCTTGACCCTCCTGTAAGTTCATTCCATCTGCCTCTACTTGCCACTCTTTTTGCTAGTTTTTCCTCACTCATTCTTTCCATGCCCAAACCACCTCACCAATCTTTGATCTAAACAATCCAACATGTCTTTTCCCACTCCCATTCTCTATATCACCTCTACACTTCCCACTTTATCCATCTTTGTAACACCTATATTTCTTAAACAGTCCATCAAAAAACATTCAGGTTCTTCCTTTCTGTGGGCACAATTAATCCCTATGTATTTATGCAACCTTTTCTTTGTGTTCATCCTTAAATATGTACTTAAAACACTATTCATTCCACCCTCTGATATTTACTTGCATCCTTTACTCTATAACTCATTTTCATTCACTGCCACATGTGACCCCCAAATAATTAGAACTCTTCACTTCCTCCAACCTCTCACCCTTCAAATTCACAACCAACCTCTCACCATCATTCCTTGTATATCTTTCCACTTACTTTTGCCCATATTTACCCTCAATTTTCACCCTAACACACCCTTTCAAACATCACCACCAACAGCTTCAGTCTGTTCTCAGACTCAACCACAACCTGTGTCATTCACAAACAACTGGCTCACCCTCCACTTCTGTCCACTCTCATTCACCAACTCCAAACCTAGCACGCTCACATTTATCTCCCTAACCATACTGTCCACATACACAGTGAATAACCATGGCAACATCACACAGCCTTGAAGCAGCTCCACATTCACCTCAAACCCTTCATCCTCTTCATTCCCAGGTCTCACACAAGCTCTACTACCATGTAAAAACCTATTGCCCTCAACTGCCCCTATCCCATACATCCACACCAAACTCCACAATGCCTGTCAACCCCATCATATGTCTTCGAATCCATAAAACCCTAAAACACCCTTTGCCAAGAACTTTTAGCATACATGTCTTACTGCAAATAGTTTATGTACACATACCCTTTCTTTCCCATACACACACTGCTTTCACAATTACTCCTGTTCTCCCCCATCCTGTCTCAACACCTATACACCTAACTGATTACACTTAAATCAACTGATCCCTCTGAAACACCTACATTCATACTTGTTCCCTTTTCCTTTGTAAAGTAGAATTATACATGTACATCCCCAATCCACCAGTACACTTCCTTTCCTTACACATTCTCTCCAGCCATTCCACTATGACTATGGTACTTCACCTATTGTAAGTCACATCACATGACAGCCAGTTAAACTATCTTACTAGTATTCATCTCATTAAATGCTCTTATCCTTTTCATCTCCAATCACTGTCATTCTTCAGACATCTCTCACTGCCACCATCAAAGCTTCCCTATCCTCCTTTAAATTCAACCTGAAATACTTCAACCATCTACTCACAGCCTTTATTTCCATTAAAATCTATATATGTGTTCCCTTTACCTTTCTACCCATACTCTTTTCACTTCCTTCCAAAAATCTTAAACACCAAGTTTACCTCTCATCCTTTCTTCTCTTGGTCTCCCTTACATTGTGTTTTGCTTACATCCTCCTTACACCTCTCATATGCTTCATTTCTTCTTTGTAGCCATTACTTATATGTTCACATTTTTACTACCACTTCTCTCATCTCTCATCCAACTATTCATTGTCTTTCCTGTCCCCTCGTTTCTTCATCCAATACACCATCTCTGCACACCTCAGCACCTCCTCTTGAAATATACTCATTTTCTATTCCCATTTATTTATTTTTCACAACATTTCACACCTACGTTTTGCCTAGTATTCTTTCTCTTTCTCATTGAACCTACTCACTTTCAGCACCTCTCTACATCCCTCCTTTTTTCTTTTTCCATTCACTCTCAATTTCCCTTCCATCAGATATGACATTCCACCTTCTCTTATAAACACATGCACATCCTGAACTCTCCCAATCCTCTTTTTGGACACCACTATAAAATCCATTGATGCCCTCTCGACTACCCTTCCACCAACCACCCCGGCCCACATGTTTACCTTACAAATTTTCATATTCTCTTACCTACTGTTCCTTCTTGCCACAACATACTACCACATTACATCTCATGCTAATATCCTACTCTGGCATTAAAATCCCTAACACCACTAATTCACATTCCTTCCAAATATCTCTACCCATCCATTTAAATCATTCCAAAAAAATTCTCTCTCATTCTCACTTTTTCACCACATTCCCAAAATCCAGCTCATCATTCCCTTTCAGTTTTGTTTCATTCACTGCTAACACATCCACTGTTCTCACAAACATATTACCAGTCCCTTCTGCTCTCTCAATTGCTCTCATCAGTACCTCATCCATACACACTAAATTACCCAATTACTTATTCTGGTTGAGTTCTCCCACACCCACTTTGACATGACTTTGAAAAAATAATAAATAAATAAAAAATAATAACATGTCTGTTTTTGGCAAAATGATCTAGCTGGTGATGGTGATTTGGTAACAGTCCACGAGAACCTGATTGGTTGAGTGGTGACATCACGGCAACGGAGACGATTGATTGGCCGCGAGCGAACGAAGGGCAGGGTACGAAGCGCCCGCTCGCGAAGAGGGCAGCACCGCAGGCCAAGCGCCCATGGCGAAGCCGGCGCTTGTGTTATAATAAATAAGAAAAATAAAGGGATATCGTTAGTCCTCCTCACTCTATCCCATTTAATCCTTCCATGACATGTATGAGAACAGAATAGATGTGTTCTTCTCTCCCATCACAACAGGGGGATTAGAAAGAGGTGAAGCATTAGAGGTGGTACAAGATTAACTCAAGGTGCAGATATATATATATATATATATATATATATATATATATATATATATTCTTGGATACATGAAAAATGGCTGTCACAAAGTGAAAGAGCAAAAGATAGAAGTGAATGGAGGGGGGGGAGTACCGAATGGATGAAAGGACGATGTAGGTTAAAGTAATGTTCTCATTTACTCCACAAATTATTGTGAGTGGATGATGGGTTGTCGTCTTATGATGAAACAGTAGGGGTAAACCAGCTCCAGCTGTTGGGCCCCATTGTAAAAGTGACGTGCCTCACTGCATTGCCATCAACCTGAGCAGTATGGCAGGGGAACAGGGACGACCCTTCATCCATGAGGTGCTGAAATGGGAGAAGTTAAATGGGCTTCAATGTATGTCTTGATACAAGCTCAACTTCACTAAATATTTTAACAATTTGGGCAAACGCCACTATTGCCCGACTTCCCTGCCCACTACCCATTCATTCGCCGAGACTCTGCTAATGGGGCCCCATCATCACTTGCATTGGATTTCTGGTCCTCTCAAGATCACATATATCAATTGGCACGAGAATCCCTTCCGTGCGCGCTGATCGATGTCCCTACCATCCTCCGCCCATGCCTCCCCCTACTCCTTCTCCTCCCGACTTTGATGCGATGCCTGGGGCTACTTACAAGATATATTGTCGTTAATATATCTTGGATTTTTTCAGTCAACAAGTGTGGACAGTAGCATACATGCAAGACAGAAGAAAAGATTATATTATATATATATATATATATATATATATATATATATATATATATATATATACACACACACACACACACACACACACACACTAGGGAAGCATACTCTAGAAATACATTGGTAATATACAAAGTATTTCTGAATCTGGTGTTTCAATCTTCCCAGTATGGCTCCTGGAGCTCAGTTCTCATACGGGAGTGTTACAGCTATCGATCACGAGTCCAGCACGTAATCCAAAACCATGATTAATTAAATGTTTGAGTATGCGTGTCTACGTGGGTATGGTATACTCCGTATTCATAAGGATATATGCATAAAATGTACGTCATTCATGTAAATAAACATAGAGAGAGAGAGAGAGAGAGAGAGCGCATTTGGGTACACTGGCGGGAAGCAATTACTTTTTTGCAAATGCTTGGGTGAGTTAACGCATGTGCGCCGTGAGAAAAATCCACCGACTAATGGTAACAGAACATAAAATCTTTGACGGAGCATTTGATCAAACTGCACATAAAACCAATCTTCAATCCGGTTTTGTTTTCTGCCCTGATCCTTTTTCTGAAATTAACGAAACTAACTCCAAACAACTCTTAAAAACAAAAGATGCTGGCGGGAAACTAACGCGGACAACGCAGCAACCAGTATGTCGAGGTCCCGGGCG
This sequence comes from Oratosquilla oratoria, assembly GCF_046742065.1. NCBI lineage: Eukaryota > Metazoa > Arthropoda > Malacostraca > Stomatopoda > Squillidae > Oratosquilla > Oratosquilla oratoria. The sequence goes on from NC_134806.1 coordinate 10,789,746, forward strand.
AGAAAAAATATCACCGTTAGTTTCGTTGTCGTTGTTGCAAAGCAACGACCGCTACATCAACTGCCATCGAAATTGCAGAGCTAAGCACTAATCTTAATGAAACGGTCAACCGAGGCTTGGCATACACCCTTACCCTTCAATGCGGTGTAGCATACGATTTTCGTTCACACATGTTGTTAAGGTGAATAGCAGTTAGGGTCTTGATCGATCGTGTACCGCCTCTAATAGTCCGAGACTCGCTCCTTAGTTAAATACTATTTCCTTCTGGTATTATATAAATAAATATATGTACGTCCCAGCGTTAACATATTTCATGCAACAACACTCGCCTACTCAATTCCACGGAGTGAATCAGCATTTTTTTCATGGCCATAATTATTTACCTAGTCCAGAAAAAATGCCAGGAGCATTATGTTATAAATGAACGTTGGCCTACCTGCCTACAGCCAAAAAATTCCCAAAGCTCTGCCACGTTTCCATTACTCATCGATGATCGACCAAGATTATTTTGATTGGGTTACACCGAATATTCTAAAAATTAAACCACTTAATACCCGACTGATACCTTGAAAACGTTTCACATAACAAAAGACGCCATAGAAACATGAAAACCGGGGCTAGTACTTTAGCTGGCAACGTCTACCGTAGTGTTCCGTCAAGCTGTCAAAGATTGTACTCGTGTCTCACGTCACGTCCCGTGTCTCATTCCCATGCTAGGCTCCTCATATCTCACTGAAACTGCAAAATGAGTGCACACCACTTCCGCTAGTTTGCCAACTACTCAGTGTTCTACCTCTCTTTTTCGACGTATTGTTCTTTTGGGTCTTTGTTTATTTTATTTTGGTATTCGTCATCTGCACTATACCTCATATCTTGGCCGCTTACTGCAAATCTACTCGTACGGATGTAAATTACATACAGACATACATACATATACCAAAGGCTTTTTCCCCCTACATGGGGGGGGGTAGCCAAAAAGAAAAAGGCATAGAAACCACTCCCACCCATTCTATCTCCTATATATTCCGCTCGCCTCCCTCCCTCTTATCTTGGCACCTACTGGATGACTCGAGGTCTCTATCAACAACTGTTTCCAAATTTTCTGCGAGAGAACGTATAACAGGCGAATACTCACTTCCTGCTACTTTCGGCAAGTGACCGAACCAGTCACACACTAATACAAGCACAACAGCAAGGCCAGATTAAGTTTGACGGGTTACCATCATGCCCAGTAACTTTGATTTTTTTTCCTACCGTGGTATTATTTTCACGAAAACCACGTTTAAAACAAAATTCGCATCTTAAAGTAGTTTTTGAGGGACTTTTTTACGAAAATATTTATCGTCTGCTAACTTGCATCCTAAAGCGCAGCATGCAGTGTCATCTCTTGGTATTAGTTCTGATGACGTCACAATGTATACCAACCACAGCCGTCTCAATTAACAATGTCGTCCTGTGGCGACAGACGATCCCTTAAGCGATGTTGAGAGTTTTTCATCGTCTTTTAAGAGTAGTCTCAACTCCGTAAATATCTCTGACAACAGGGAAGATAGGTTAGACGGTGCAGTTATGGGTCATCATTTTGAACTGATATATATCTGAAGAAGTTTTTATATTAATGCATCATTGGTGCTTACCTGTGTGCATGTTGTTTCTGTAATGCTGTCTTTGCATACTTAAAAAGTAAGGGTGTACGTGACATATTCAATATTTTTGCAGTGTGCTCCTAGACAATCCTGCATCACGTTCACACTACAAGCTTTGTAAGGTGATCGGACATAACCCCACCGAAAAAAAGGGGCGAAACCCCATCGAACAAAACCCCACTCTAAAAGTGTCAACCCTGGAGAAAACCCCACCAACCCCACTACAGAAAAGAATAACTAGTTTGTTAAGTATAATCTATAAGAAAATTCATATAAATAAATTATATAAAGGTGTTATATTGAGGCAATGTGACAAGTTGGAAAAGGAAGACACGAATCATAATCCAAGTGTACTAACTAGTTTCACGAAACTATTCCTTACACACCTTTTCCAAAGGTGTTATAGTTAACATAATAACAGTATATAAATAAATGATATAATTTTATTGTGAAATGGAACCGACTGCAATCACTTGGAAATTTACTAATCTTTAAATCCCCTACTCCATTCGTTTGTTTAGAGTAAAAATTCAAAATATCAATCCGTCAGCAAAGAGAATTCACAATTTACATAAAATAAATTCAATTCACACCAGAAAAATTCACTGCAACTACAGTAGATATATAAGGACAGCCAGTGAAAATCTCAGTTCCGCAAGAGTTGTTTGAAATTAACAAATGAAGGTTATATTACTCGCAAGTATGTTAGAAAGAACACCATCACGTGGGAATGCTCCAGTACCACAGCTAGCTGCAAAGATGCAACAACAGATGACTACTGTAACCAGTTCAGCACAGCACAACCGTGATCCTGTAGCCCACAGTAGCCGATTCGAAATAACGAACATCACTGAAAGAGCAAGTTGCTCATTCTATAGGGACACCCTCTCATCTTGAAGTACGTGCTGCACTTGGCAAAGCTGACACAGACATGCGTTTGGCGAGATGAGAACGTGCCAAGCACATGCTCACAAATCTATCATCATTGGGAGACTTTTGTCTGGACATTGAATGGAGCACCATCATCGATAGGGAACAGTTCTTGTTTTGTGGCAATTGTGATGAATCTTCTGGCAGAATGTTAGTGTTTGGAACTGAGCAAGGCGTTCAGCTTCTGCCCAGCTCTGATTCATGGTTCATGGATGGGACTTTTGATGTTACTCCCTCATTGTTTGAGCAACTATATGTGATCCGTGTACCACTTAGAGAAGCAGCTGTGACATGCATCTATGCGTTCTTGCCCAACAAGCAGCATAGCACTTACGAAGAGCTGTAAGCTGCCATCCAAGATCCGTGTACTGAGCTTGGCTTCCAAGTAGATCCCACTACTGTGATAAATGCTATTAGACCCAGTTTTGATATCCACGTCAACACCCATGGCTGGTTTGATCATCTAGCTGTCAACATGGGGGATCCATAGCCTTGGGTTGGCACAGCGCTACCGTAGTGAGAAGGTGAAAACACATTTTAGGAATTTTTGATGGGCTTGCTTTTCTGACTGAACCGGGCATCACTGAGGATACTGATAACCTAAGTGAGAATGTCCCTGAGGGACTTCAACCTCTTTAGTATTTGAACAGCACTTATGTCCACAGATGAGTTAGGGCCGCCCAGTTGGAAGTGTGCACCGATTAAAATGTCGCAAACCAATGTTCCCGTCATCTACCTGTAATGTGCACGCAATGCCACAAGGTGATTCCCGCACAAATAACATCTGCGAAGGCTAGAACAATGAGTTTTCCAAGCTTGTGGGCCATTCGCATCAAATTGGACCATTTGGAGAGCGATTGACAGTCTAAGAAAGGACCAAGCACAAGCCAAACGAGTGCGTCGCCATATGCAATATATGAAAACAAAACTACAAATATTTTGGACAACGTTGAGATGGAGTAAGATCAGTTGAAAACTGCGGTGTTCGCATGAAGTGAAAATGAATTGTGCTTGTTAGTACAGAAATACACGAATAAGACGACTTTGTATTTATCCACTGTCATTAAAATGTGCTTATAATTCATTATACATTCATGTGTCTTGCATTCTTTTGCTTGCCATTTTTACACACTGCAATATCAGATGCTCGAACTACATTACTAATATTATTATTGTTACAATCAAGATTGCATTATATTTCAACCATTGAATTAATAGTTGTGTAACTGACACGTTATATTATGATTTTCATATAAATTTTCTAACAAATTGTACTTAATGAACAAACTACTTAATTTTTTCTGTGGTGGAGTTGGTGGGGTTTTCTCCAGGGTTGCCACTTTCAGAGTGGGATTTTATCCGGTGGGGTCTTGCCCTGGATTCGCTTTGTACAATGATGTCTACAATGTAATACAGATATTTATTTTAATCCATAGAATCAGGCAGTCCTCTCAGAACCTAGTGGCCTCACAGTTGATCTTGCCCTGGAAAACAATCCAAATCTTCTTCCCTGAGAACTACAGCCAGCCGTTATGGGTCTACAGGTTTTCCGTCAAACTCGAGACAGCAATTATTATTGTTTATAGACAACAGTCTTCCCATGCGTCTGAGGGTGCGTTCATGACGTTATACCCGGCTTGGCACGCGCCGCCTGACATTGGGATGGGGGGCGGGGGTGTACAGTGTAGATCTACAACTAAGCGCAAACCTAGGTTCACGTAATCCCAATGTTCGTTGCCAGGCGCGGTTGGACAACTAGTACACCTCATATAGTCAAGCAAAAGGGGGCAAGCCTAGGCTATGGTGGAGCTGGGGGTTACGTCTGTGCGCCCCTGATACGAGGTAAAATCTGAAAATCAAGACCTTATACACGATGCCAAATTCTTTCGGCCGATGCCCACTTAGGGCCAAAAACCTACAATGAGAGAATCTGGGTGCACTCTATGTTCACGACAATGTGCATTACCATATATTATATATAAGAAAATAGAAAACCATGGTTCTCAACCCCATTCGTCACTTGGTCTATCGCCATTTGTTCACGTCTTGCCGAGTGATACAGAATGGTTGTACTGGATAGTTTGGACGTGGCTGGGTTTGGATAATTTGATAAAAGAACAAGTCAGTACTTTCTTCAGAGTTTATTATCCTAGGTGAGCAAGTAGAGCAAAATGCTATTTCATTTTAAGTATTCGTTGTTTGAATACAAGTTCATCTGGAGCCAATAAGATGGTCCTGCAAGATAGACAACTAAGCACCTCTATCAGGAAATGCAACACTGTTATTTACTCTTCCGCTGGTCTGTTTCTTACACCCTTTCCCACATGGAGAACTGACAACCGGCGACTGCTCCCCTGTCCTACACAGAAACAGTCACATGCTAATATAACATTGACAATAGAGAGATCTGTGAGAGTACAAGATCTCTTGCCAGCCATTATGAGGCTGCGAGTTTACCATTCAAAACAGTTTGAAAACTGATTATGACAATGGATCAGGCAAACAATGCGTCTAATGAAAACGAAAACGAAAAAAAAAAAAAAACGGACAAACTAGCAAGTAAATAAGCGAAAAATAAGAGGTGAATTATAAATTGCTGCTTAGCCCAAGTCACCATAAAAATTTCGATCAGCTCTACATTATTCAAAGCATCCACGCAGTGTATTCTATTCACTGACTATGTGGATGCGAAATCCGTTTCAGTATAATGCTGAAGGGGAAGAGAAAAGAGGAAGTGTAGGGAGAGAGTGGGAGAAGGAGGAGAACAAATAAGATGGGAGACGGGGATAGAAGGGAAAACATAATACGAGTTAGGGTGGAAAGACAGAAGGACGGAGAAATAGAGGTAATATATATATATATTGTGTGTGTGTTTGTGTAAAGAGAGAGGGGAGGAAGGAGAGAGAGAAATGAGAGAGGGGAAAGGGGTGCATAAGTAAATTTTCACATGCGAATGACCACTGAAGCATCACTACGAATAAGAGAATAACCGACAGTATGGCCTCCATGACCACGCAAAATGTACGACAACCAACCTTAACCAAATAAACAACTGCGCAGACTATAACAACACGACAATGTCTTATTATCCTTTTCTGATGTCAGTAACACCAGCAGGATTCGCCAATTCGTGGTAAGCTAGAGCACCAGGTTAGGGGTAAACACGTCGACGCCATGAATAATTCAAGCACATGTGATCGAAGCCAGGTGAATCAATAGTGCCGTGCCAGCTTACAATGCAACCGTTGCCGCCTCATGTCCGTCGACCCTGCTGCAGCTCAATCCTTAGATCTGTTCTTTATTTGCTCACTTGGTCGTTTCGTTTCAGTAAACCTCAGAATACTCAGTGTTGTTTTCCTTCATGCATCTCAACAGTTATTATTATTATTATTATTTTGAATGGTTAATAATCCTAAATGGCGTAAATGCAGATGATATCCGGTTGGCCGTGGTTTTATTCCTATGTTTAGTGTCACAAAAGAACGTGTGCGTGCAGGCATATGATAATCTGCGAATGGGTAGATTCCACCCGGTGCCTTCGGTGGTGTATAAAATGAAACTACATTAGTTCAGCTTAGGTAAAATTGCGAGCGGGTATCGTAGTGCATGTTTCGTATTATTTGGTCCAAGTGCAGTAACAAACGAGTTCGTGCGCACGCCTTTGCTCTTGTTTTTGTATTCTAACCCTTTTACTGCCAAGATCAAATTACATGTTTTATTGCGGCTGTCTTCAGCCAATTCTAGTCAGCTGTGGGAAACTTCAGGCAGTCAATGGGCTAACTAAACTTGATGTGCACTCACAGAAGAATTCTGTAATAGTAATTTTTCTTCTGTTTTTACGGATGTGGATTATAGTATATTCGTTTTTACCCTGATCAGACATAATGTATTTGCGTTATTAGTTTCTTTTATTCCATGTGCGCTTAATTGTGTTATCTTGTTTGTAGTCACACAATGTGTGTGTGTGTGTATATGTATATATATATATATATATATATATATATGTATATATATATATAGATAGATATAGATAGATATAGCTAACATTACGTTTTAGATTTCCAAGGATGGATCCTAGGGGAGTTATTTGTTATTCGAAGATCACATCACATTCATTATCCATCAAAATGGTTACGACAATGCTTTCATGAATTATTTAATGTTTACCGAGTGCTATGAGCTACAAATTTCATTTAGTTTTTGTGATAGAATTACGACTGGACAAATGAACTCGAGTTGGTATCTCAGGCGGTGCAAAAGCATCCATGATCCAGTGAAATCGTAGTGCAGTCCATTGATCATACGGTAAACAACAATTATTTTGGATATGCATCGTGAATATGAATACACATTCCCATGTAGGGCTGAACATATTCAGTTTTACTTTTTCTGTCAATGTCTGTCTGTTTGCAGATGATTACATTTATTAATTGATTATGCATATTATTTACCTAACTTCCTAACCGTAGTATACTGGAAAGGAACAACGCTCATTGATTCTTACTTTCCTAGTTAGAAATGTGAAAAGATGAACTTAAGAACACCGTGTAAAGAACAATGAGAAAGGTCAAAGTCAACAAACAGGGTGATAAAGGTCATACGAAGTAAATGTCAAATTGAGCGAGGTTATGGAGCATGAAAGAAGGGAAGAATGGATGTGAAAAAGGTGATTAGTGCTAAGAGTAAGGAAACATTGACAAGAGGGATTGTAGGTACAAATAAATATATTTTTGTTGTATTTACGAATTTATTCCAGTAAGAACAGTGATGCAAATGGAATTGTAAATGGGCAATGAAGAAAGCATGCAAAAAGAAAAGGAAGTATTTGTTCTAGGAGGGGCACATTCAATGAATTTTTTAAAGTCACAAACTTACAAAGCATGGTAAACGAGATGATCAAGATACCATATGTACTGCAATTAAAGGCAAATTGAAAATATCCGGGGGGATGCAACAGAGGAAGAAAGAAAAATAAGATAAACTGTAAACCAAAAGAATAAAAATGAGAAGAGGACTATACGGAAAAAATTTACTGGAGAGTGACTGATCAGAGGTTGAAGGAGTGCTATTAAGTAAAAGGACTAGATGTGAAAGGAGAATAGTATATTAGAAAGATTATAAGTGGCTTTCACTTGCATTGATGGACTAACTTCAGCAATATTAGCAACAGATGATTGTATTTAAAGGGGAATGAACCAGACACTGCATTTAGTCAAGACCAAGGTCAATGAAAATAGTGATATTCAAGTGCGAGATGGAAAATGTAATATATGGCAATGGAACTAAAGAGAAAATGAGAGGCATGATAACAGCAATCAAAAAAATATTAAGGTTGTTGTTGTGGAAGAAGGCAAGACTGGTAAGAATTCTAATGGAGGAAAGTGAAAAGTGCCATACATCAAACAAGACAATATAATGAAACAAGGTAAAATATAGAAACACAATACAATAATTAAGAAAAAAAAAAGAAAATGGACATCATGCTAGTGTGAGATTCCAATTGTGGCACTGAAAGAATGCAGAGAACAACTCGTGGGGGAAATACACTAAATGAATGTATATACCTTGGAGGTGGGAAGGGTACCACAGGACTGAAAACCAGCCAATATATTACCAATTGTCAGAGTAGGAAGGAGAGAGGAACCTCTTAATTATAAACCAATATCCTTGACCTGCACAATACCTAAAATATGTGGAAAAACTGAATATTACTGGTGGATGAATTACTTAGCAGAGATGGCAATCTTGGTTGCCATTCCATTTAAATTATGAGGAGGAAGGTCTTGTGTAATCAACTTTTTTATTATTTATTCAAGAATGGCTGATGTACTACACAAGAGGGTTGGATGGTTTTTATATACCCAAACCTGAAAATTGCTTTCAACAAGGTGCAGCATAAAATATGAAGTTGGTAAATAGAGGACTTAAAGGGAGCATAGTAGAATGGATGAAAGATTTTTTAAAATTTAGACAACTGTACAGTTGTGAATGAAATACAAACACAGGAATGAAGGAGACTGCAAGAGACCATACGGCCTACACTTGGTAATTCCATGTCTATTACCACTTGTCATCCTCATCCATAGTTAACCTTTTCTTAAAACAACCAATATTTTCAGCATTCAGTACATGGTTACTAAGTATATTCCATTCATTAACCACACTATTTGTAAACCAGTGGCCTATTTCCTTATTAAATCTAAATTTGTTCAATTTAAATCCATTACTATGAGTCCTGCCCTGCTTTCTTAATATGATGATTTTGCCTGTATCACTTTTGCCCTTGACCCATTTGAACACCTATATTAGATCACCCTGCACTCTCCATCTTTCCAGAGAGTATAAATCAAGGAGCCTAAACCTGTCTTTAAAATTTCCAAGCCCATGTATTATTTTGGTCATTCTCCTCTGTACTGATTCTAGTAAATAAATATCCATTCTATAGGATGCAGAACAAAGCTGTACCACATAGTCAAGGATGGTCTAACAATTGTCAGATGGAGTCTAATAACTACATCTGCACTTTTGTTTGTAACTGTCCTAGCAATAAATCCTAATGCCCTATTAGGTCTATTCCTGGATTGGAGAAGTGACAAATGGAGTACCACAGGGCTTGGTATTGGCACCAGTAATATTCTTAATACAGTACACATAAATGATACATAAATGCCAACTTCATGAAGTGAAGAAAAGTTAAGAGGACCATGAATTACACCAGGAAAACCTAAATAACATTTATGAATACAGTCAAGATGTAATTCAATGTTAGAAAAACAAAATCTTGGAAATAGGACAAGGTAAATAGAGAAATTATAGTATAAAGTTTAAAAAGTGGGAGCTGAAATAATAAAAAAAAAAGCATAGGAGGAAAAAGATTTAGGAATCCTAATTATGAATGACGTTGCAGGAAAATCACACGTTCACCAAGATGGTTGAGTTGCTATTGACAGGCTGATCTACACATATGCATTTAAAGAATCAACAATCAATAAGCCATTGTAGCTTTTGTTCTCTCTTGCAGGAGACCCAAGGTATCCAGCTACGGCTGCTAGGCTGGTCCATAAATCACTCGCACGAAGAAACTGTTGGTGTCTGTATTATGTGAATGTTAGACAGTGCAAAATTATATTGTGTCTTGCGAGTGATAGCATCTTGGGCATATGGTGTTTGTCTCCAGGGCAATTTTAAGTTGGTATTATTTCAGTGGTGGGCAGTGACCTCAATGCAGGCAAGTTAGTATGATTCTTGGAAGAATTTTTTTTCTTTTGGGTTTACAACAGATCTGGGGTTTGCTTGACTTTATGAATCTGTTCCATCTTGAAAGTTTGTTTTGGCCATTTGTTCACATTATTCATTTTATATACACAATGAAGTAAAACTAAGAAGAAGAGGTTAACATACGTGTACATTAATGTATAATTGTGGAAAGCTGATACTAATAATCTTGTCTTTAATTACATACCTAAATATTATTATTCTAAGTAATATTATCAACTATCTGGAGTTCTGGTGTTGATGTCTTGGCATGAATCTATGGTATGCACTTACCTGTAAATGTAGTTTGCTTGAGACTACACATTAAATGCATGAACTGATACATGATGTGCAAGTAATCCATCTACTTTATTTGTTTTACAGGACTTGAATCTTCCCATTTCAATTCCTTTATTTAAAAAAATATAACCCTTCTTACATTGTGTCACCTGGTCCTCCCAATTGAAGTCTTTTATTATCTATAATGGATTGATACAAAAGAAGAGGTGACAACCAACACCTCTTCATCTCTTCTTCCTTTATGTCTGATGTAGAAACAGACCCTTACTAATAAAACACATTAGAAAAAAAACTTCTACGTGAGATTTACACGAAGCCAGTTGCTGGCTACTCTTGTGCCATGGTATTGCTGTCAGTGAAACACAACATTCATTAGTATATATCCTGAATAATTTAAAATAAGTGAAACACAACATTCATGAATATATATCCTGAATAATTTAAACAAAAATTTACCCAAATTCAACAACTTCAAGATACATTCCATATACACTTTCACAGAAATCTAAGAATTGAAAGCAAACCAAGACTATAGTTAATGTCAACAAAATAATAACATATAATAAAGTGAATGAATAAATAAATGAAAGTTGTACAAATAAAAATCTGACACTAAAAAGCTATTTAACGGAGTTCCACAAGGAGCCACAGAAAAAGGAGAAGGGGAGGGATTACTGAGGAAAATGGAAAGAAATGTGGAAGGGGACAAACAGGCCCCGGAAGTCAGAAGGAATGTCAACAAGAGGTGCACAGACGATAGAGGTGAAGTTGAAGAAATTAGTAAAAGTGTAAAAACTAGAAATATAGATAAGAGCAGTGCAATGGAAGGTGAAGATAATTATTTCCATGGATTTAATGAGGGGGGAAATGACAACCTCCCCTGATATAGTAAATATATATATAGTAAAACAACAGATGAAAGAACAAACTAAGGACACAGTTATTAAAGTGATGAGGGAGGAGAATATAGTCAGAGACAGTGGATAAAAAGAAATGTATAATTATATTAAGGATGGAAGAGAAGCATAATCCAATAGGACTACAAGAGTAAAGGAGAAGGAAAAAGTAAAGAACATGAACAAGAAACAGGGAAAGAAATTGAAGAAATATATAGACTAAGGAAATACAATACAGGTAAGACCAGACGAATTAAGGTTAAATCAAGGTCACAAACGACAATAGAGAATATCTTAGTAAAAACAGGGAAACCAGCAAAAAGTGTTCTACGTAAACAGGTATGGATACAAAGAGATAAATAATGAGGAAAGAGAGGATGAGAAAAAAGAATGAAAGCTAAGGGAAAAAAAGAGAACAGAACAGAGTCAGGCAAAGAGAAATTCTATTGGAGAGTAGTGGATATGAGAGTGAGGAAGTGGTTCATAGCAGAGAAGAACGGAAGGGAAACAGAAAAGATGGAGGTAGCAGAAAATTAAGTGTCTTACACAAATATAGATGGATTAATAACAGGCTTGAATGAACTGAATGATTACCTGAAGGAAAAAGAACCTGACATAATGGGAATTGTAGAGACAAAAATTAAGGTCCATTACCACCCAACAGTGTAGGACATGGTGTATATAATTATTGGATTAGAAACAGAGAGGTAAAACAAGGGGGTGGAGTTATGTTCCCGACAAAGGATATAAATGTGAAGAATGTCACATATGGAAAGAATAGAGATGATTATGATGAATGTGAAGGATGGATAGGAAGAGCAGGAAGATTGTGGTAAATTATGTGACTCCTAAAATGGCTTCGTTGGAAGAGAGAGAACACAAAAATATGTTAGAAGACACAAGGATAACACCAAATAAGATAATGGAAGATGGAGGAAGAATAGTTATAATGGGTGACTTTAATTGTAAAGAAATCTGCTGGGAAGAGATGACAGTGATGGCTGGAGACAACCTGCGGGGAAATGTACTACTTGATATGATTATAGAACATACAATGACACAATGGATACAAGAGAATACTAGGTATAGAAATGAGGAAGACCCATCGAGACTGGACCTAATAATCACATCAAAACCTAAAATAGTGGACAAGATTGAATATAAGATGCCAATAAGTAAAAGTGACCACATATTGGTTGAACTGGAACTAAATGAGGAAAAGTACATGGAAAAAACAATATAGAAAGGGAAGATTGATGTATGGAATTTTTTTTTTTTTTTATCAAATAAGAGAATTCTTTCAAAAAGCAAACTGGGAAAGGATACACAAAGGGGAAACAATAGTAGAAGAGAAATAGAATATTTTGACAAAAATTTACAAAGGAGTGGAAAAGTATGTTCAAGACAAAAACCAGAAAAAGGATATGTAAAGTGTTGGTACAACAAAAGATGTAGGGAGTTAAAAGACAAAGAGGATAAAGCTTGGATAAAATGGAAGAAAGACAAAAGACGTGAATAATGGAAAATATATCCTAGTTATAGAAATCAATATGTACAAGTGTGTAGAGAAGAGAGAAAATATGAAAAAGATGTCATAGAAAAAGGTAAAGATCAACCAAAACTATTTTATAGATTTGTAAACAAACTGAAAAACAAACAAGAATTAGAGAAACTACAAGGAGTTGAATGTACAAAGGAAATAGAAATGGCAGAAATTATGAACAAGCATTTTAAATCGGTGTTTACGATGGAACATACAACTTAAGAGATGTCAAGTGGGAGGAGAAAGTCCCCCCTATGAAAGAGATAGAAGTAACATGGAAAGAAATAATGAATCACTTGAGCAATCTCAATGTCAGAAAATCGCATGGACCAGATGAAATGGTAAACTGGATTTTGAGAGAATGTAGGAGGGAACTAACAGACAAAATACAGTCTAATAAGCAGTTCATTGAAAGAAGGAAAAGTTCCAGAAGACTGGAAAAGTTCCAGAAGACTGGAAAAGAGCGAATATAGTACCAATATATAAAGGGGGAAACAAGGAATACCCTACTAACTATAGCTAAAATTTGTGAAAGAATGATCAAAATTAGATTGGTAAGGCATTTTTAAAAAAAAAAAAAAAAAAAAAAAAAAGTACTAAATCCAAGGCAATTTGGATTTAGACAAGGACGATCATGCATCACAAACTTAATGTGTTTCTATTCAAGGCTAATAGATGTAATACAAGAAAAAGATGTATGGGCTGATTGTGCATTTCTAGACTTGAAAAAAGCTTTTGATAAGGTGCCACATGAGAAATTGCTAAAGAAATTAGAAACTGCAGGAGGAATAAAGGGCAAACTGCTGAAGTGGATGGAAGACTTTTTGCATAAAAGAAAAATGAGAGTGGTAATAAGAGACAAACACTCTAATTGGGATGAAGTGATTAGTGGAGTTCCACAAGGAACAGTTCTGGCCCCAATAATGTTTGCTATATATATTAATGATATGGATAAAGGAATTGAAAATTATATGAGCTTCTTTGCAGATGATACAGAATTGTTGAAAAAAGTGAACACTGTAGAAGATTGTGAGTCACTGCAGAGTGATCTCAATAAAGTATGGGAATGGAGTAGGAAATGGGAGATGGAATTCAATATTAAGAAGTGTAGTATAATGGAATTTGGAAGAAGCAAAAAAAGAATAGTGGGATCATATAAATTGGGAGAGGAAGAAATTAAAAAAGTAGAAAATGAGAAGGGCCTGGGAGTCATTATCATGAATAATGTCCCTTGAGAAACATATAAACAAAATGTTTGGAGAAACTTATAATTTAACAAGAACAATCAGTGGCATTTACATACCTGGACAAAGAAATGGTGAAGAAAATACTAGTCACTTTGATAAGACCAAGATTGGAGTATGAAGCGACGACGTGGTCACCAAGTACAAAAAAAGGTACAACAAAGCTTAAAAGAATACAAACAGCAATAACAAAATTGGCACCAACACACACAGAACTATAATATGAGGACTAGAAAAACGTGAGCGCTACAGACATTAGAGCAAAGAATCATGAAAAACATAGAAACTATTGATAGAGATGATCTAATAAAATGGGGTAGTAGAGATACAAGAGGACACAGAAAGAAAATCAAGAAAGACGGTTATAGAAGAGACCTGAAAAAGAACAGCTTTCCCAGAGGGTAACAGACGCTTGGAACAAGTTAGATGAAAATGTGGTGTATGCAAAAATGATAGACAACTTTAAAAACAGTCTAGATAAAACGAGATATGAAGATGGGACACCACGAGCACAGCTCCCCTTCCCGTAAAATACAACTAGGTAAATACAACAGAGTTCCACAAGGACCCCTGCTATTTCCTACATTTCTCTTAATACACAATGGTCAATACAATCCAAGCCTATAGTAAAATGTGAAGCATCTCTCCTATATTGATGACTTGGTCATACTATAACACCACAACTGCCTATACAAACAAGTTACCTTAATAAACTGAAACAATGCTTGACACAAAACAGAATGATTGTATCCTCCCAGAAAATAATTGACTCCTCACCCAAGAGACACGAGTTTTCAAATAGGCATGTAAGGCTAACATGACTATTTCACGTAATTTGGAACATCATATTAATAGTAAATAAAACTCAATGTAATAAGATCAGTCATCACTATTTTGGACAATATACATAACTTTCACCATTATAAAGTCTATGCAACAAATTCAACTATATACCAACACCCTGGTTCTTTGCAATCAAGGATACCAATGAAAATATTTACAGATGGTCTAGAACAAACCCTTACAAAAAATAAACTGCACCTAAATAACACACAATGACCATTTACGTGCAGAAACAAAATTACAGTAAAGTATTGTACTGACCACTAAATGACAGTAAATCAATCTATTGCCCCATATCTCTCTTACTTAAAACCTCCCAGAAAAGAGGCTATGGCCACCTGTTGAAAGGCACTGGGTAAAAAGATTCTGTGGAGCTATCTGGAGTGAACAAGTGTAGGAGTGTCATACAATATGTTGTGTCTATTGTTGTTGGCATGCAATGTTTCTTGTCACTATTTTTGTACTGGTTCTCTTTCAGCACAGGCTGATAACTTGAATTGCCAATGGTCTTGCTTGTCACAGGATTGATTTCTCTATTTAACTCTTCAATCAATCCACTGCCCCTGATCTATCTTGCAGAAGATGTGCAGCCCTCAGGTAACTGGCAACAGCCCCATGTTGAGACTAAGTAACTCGGGGAACATATAGTGCATTGTTATTTAGAGATTGTTAGTTTGAGGCACTGTAGTTTGACATGTTCTGTGTCCTCTGTGTGGTAGTTGCATCTAAGGCAGCTTGAATCTGTGACCAGGCCTATTCTGTGTTGGTACCAGTTAAATGTTCGATAGTGTCCTGAGTACACAGGCAGCCTGGTTCTTATCTGTTAAGGGAAGGTTTTTCCTGTGGGAGATATGTCTAGGGGTTGTTGTTGTCATATTGCTGATTGCTGGAAACCATGCTGTGTAGGTTTAGTCAAGGGTGGTTCTCACAAACTGCTTGTAGATGGCCATCATTATGCTCAGTTGATTTATAAGAATGTCTAGTCAAGTGTAGAATTTGTTTTGTTTGAGAAAATAATACTACAAAATTATGGAGTTAGGCTAGGTATATGTTTTGAGGGTCTACAGCATCTTGATGGGCCCTACCAGATATCCCAACTTCGCATAAAAGACCTTGAGTATATTTTCCAAGAACCCATCCTCTTTAGAAAAATGATTATGTTTTATATACCATAAATTATAGTATACTGAAGTATCTTCTTAAAGATGCAGGGACTGCACTGCAGATTAGCTTAACCATACTTAGTGTATGTGCAAGGATAATGTTCCTAAATCATGGTGCAATGACATAGTTTTATTCACAAGAAAGGAGACCAGAAGACCTTAGTAATAACTGACAAATTAGTTTATCCATGTGTACAGTGTTCTCCAGGATGTTTACAGACTTAGTGAAAGTTTGGAAGACAAGCCATGAGAATACACAGATTTTAGAAGTGGACACTCCACTATGAACCATCTGCATATGATGAATCAAATAATCCAAGAAAACCAAAGAATGCAATACAATATTTTCAGCATTTGCAATTACAAAAAAGCCTTTGATTTTGTAAGACAAGCAGTAACAATAAACTCTATATACAAACAGGGTGTAAATGAACATGCTGTAGGGATTCTAAAGAAAAATTCTCTAAGAGGTACTGTTGTAATTCAGCCACATAAAGATGCATAAAAAACTTATGAGTGAGAAAGTATTGTCCATACATACATACATATATCAAGGGTTTTTCCCCCTTACAAGGGAGGTAGCCAAAAAAGAAAAAGGCAAAACCATTCCCACCCATTCCACCCCCCTCCACCCTCCCTCTTATCTTAGCACCTCCTGGATTATGGGTCATCCCTGCACCTTGTCCACTGCCCTGGGTCAGAGGCAGTGTCACAAGACACAGCACATATTGAAAGTATTGTAAGGCAATATAATTTCACTCTAGCTATTTACAACTTGCCTGAAGGGGATTTTCAGAGTTGACTTGGGAACAGAAATGTGTGAATATGAATAAAGAATATTTTACATACAGAGATACACACCAAAAGGCTCTCTTTTTAAAAGGGGACTGACCAAATAAAAAAACCTACAAATATATCACATCCACTAAAATCCATTCATCAACCCCCCCCCTGATCAATTTCCTTGTGAATTGCCCTGTCCTCTGACACACCACTTGGGTCAAAGGCAATAGAGCAATACATTGCCTCCACAGTAGAACCCAAAAGCCAATGCCGGTTTACCCCCACTACTTCATTACATGGCAATCCTCTTTTTGTCCACTCAAAAAATTTACAGAGCAGACAAGAACATCCCTCTGGGCTCCATCATTCCTTCCTCCATTCAATCCTATCTTCTGCACTCTCTCTTCCTTGCTCAATAAACATTCCTCCTCCATCCTGTGCTCCCTTTACTCTGTCTACCCATTTCATTCTTGGTTTTCCTCTTAAGTTCACTCCACCCAATTCTACTTTCCACACAATGTCAGTTTCTCCTCCCTCATTCTTGCCATATACTTGAACCACCTCAGCACTCCCTGATCTACCCTCTCCAACAGCCATCTTTCCACTCTAATTCCCTGTCACACCACATTTCTCACTCTTTCCATTCTTGTAATACTTACCTCAGTTCTCAAACATTTCATCCAAAACATGTTCAGGTTCTCCATTTCTGCCTCCCTTAAATTCCAAGACAATGGGCACAACCACTCCTTCATACTTTGTGTTTGCATTTTTACTTCATCCCAAGATACCTTTCATTCCACCCAGATATTTCCTCGATTCCTTTATTCTTGCACACCTTCACCTTCACTCCTTTATTCACTGCCATATCCAACCCAAATATTTAACTCCCAACTTCCTCCAGCCTCTTCTCACCCTTCAATCTTACATCCAACCCACTACCATTGACATTATTCTCATTTCAGAGACAGCAGAAGAATTGCAAAATTTGATCTGTGATCTCAATTAGGTAAGTATCATTGCAGGTTTGAAGGTGATTAATCAAATAATTCTGTTATCTTGCCCCACCCCCCTATTCTGGAGTATAGTGCTTGTTTTGTGATCAGTGTGTATGCATTTTTGTATGAATATATTGTGTGGTAATTGGGGAAGGTTATTGTACATGTTTGAAATGAATACTGCTTGAGTCGTTTTTATATTATATTAAGTAGGCTCTTTGTGTGAGGTAATGTGAGGGATGAGTAAATTGAGGGTTCTTGCACAGAACTGTTTGTCATCATTATCACATGATGCTCTTTGAAAGGATTTTGGGTTCTTCATGTGACTATTCTAATACTGTTGCTTTGTGTTGTTAGTAGGATGTTTGTTTTCTTAGTTACTGGATACTATGCTGTGGATGCAGTGTACTTTTGACAAGTCATTTACATATTGGGTTTCTTTCTGCTGTCCAATTCTTATGATTGCCACTGCTCAAAGTATATTCACTTTCTTATTTGCCTTCACTGTTTTTATTAATGTGTGGGGGTGAAGGTCATGTGTGTATCAAATGGAAGGACCATTATTTAAGGGATTTAGTCCAGTGGAAGAGGTTATCCATATAGTCTGAGGAAAAGGAGGAAGAGAAGAATAATCACCAGTTGTAAGTTCTACTTGTACAAAAAAGTGAAAGATGGTAAGTTGATAGAATATAGCTTGAATAGAGCTACAGACACTGGTGAAATTTAAGCAAGAATGGATGATAAATAGCACTGTATATGTAGAGTATACTGATGATTCTTTGATTCATGGTTGGCTGGGGTATGCAAAGTTACTGGGGGTTTCATAGGGTAGGGCATCATTCTAGTTTGTCTAAGTGTAGGTGTCCTTAGCAGCTGTTCCTTGGTTGTTATCCTCACCATCTGCATACGTGGTCTGATGTGGGGTGATCACTTGTAAAGATGAATAATGAAAGCAAGAGTATTTCTCCTTGGAAGACACCACTATTACTTGATTAGAAGGAAGGTATAATTCTCACATATTCTAAGCAGGAAGGGGTGAAAGGGGCAAGTATGATGGGAGTGAAAAATAAGGACATTCTTCTTTCATGCTTTACCAGCTTGTTCTGCATATAGGCTGGGAGGAAAAGTTGTGAAATTACCAGTAACTGAGTGGCTAAGCTTGGCACTCTCAGCATCAACCGGCTACTTCAGTCCAACTTATCTTATTTCCTCTATTTTCTCCAGATTGTGTTTTACTTATTCATTAGAAAATTATTATTTTACCTCCTAAATGATCTATTTCCTGTGAATTGCAGTTCTCCCATTCTCTTTCCTGTAGGAACAAAGAATGGAGAATGAACAACTCTTTACTTTCTATGTTTCTGTGTGGATGGTTTGGGTAAGTAGATGGATGACTAGGAGGATGAGCTAAGAGGTGGCTTGAACGATCACGGGTAAGTGGCCTAGATGAGTAGATAGGCGAATGATAGGTTTATTAAGTGCCTGGCTGAACCTATGTGTGCCTGGCCGCGTGAATCGATGGGCGTTTGACCTAAAACAGGTCGATTGGTAACGTCTGAGACAAACGCACGACTTCCTTGAGTGAATGTTAAGCGAGGGTGATACTGGTGAACCCATTTTCATCGCCGGGTAAGTGGCAGGATGAGTCGACAATCTCATGACCTGCTAAGAAGGAATGAAAGGTCGGCAAGAAACCAAGCAAGGTGGATGAGTCGACAGGGCACGGTAACTGGCTAATTCAAGTGGATACCTGGCCAACTGATGGGTCGACTGAGGCTAAATGGTAACGTATCCTGTGGCCGAGTCTACGTGATGCTAAACAGACTATCCTGCGAGGTAAATGGACTACCCCCGTGGGCAAATCATGAGTGAACCTGGCCTGTCGGATGGGAACGAGATAGGTGTAGTCCACGGGGCCCGGTAGAGGTGGTTGACGAGGAAACAAGTCAGTGGAAGAGTCCACGGGGGATCTGACGGGCGACAAGGAACCCTGCCGTTGGGCGAGTCGGCGGGAGGCCTGGTCTGTGGTGATACCTGGCCGACTAGTGAGTCGACTGTGAGTCCGCCGTTCGGGTGAGTCATGCTGTACAGGGACCGAGAAAACGTGTGGAGGTTGGGCGAGGGACGAATGCTCCGCACGAGTGGAGAGCGTAAATGCCGTCGTTGCACCGCAGAGAACGCGTAAGACATGCAGGCGTAACGTACGCAAACTGGAGTTTCTTTGAAGATAAGTTCTTGAGAATCCGTGTCACAACATTTAATAGATGAAACCATTTCAATGTTTGTACATTTGTTCTGGCCTCCGCCAAACAATTTTACTAAACCGAGAGAAACCCCTGGGGAAACGAAAAGGTTAGGTTGTGTACGGCCAGTGTTGTGGGCTATCATGTACGTCACAGCTTCGCTGGGGGGGAGGAGGTTCATGAGGTCAACACAGAGACAAGAGGCCACACATATACCACCAAGTTGCAGTGTTGCAATACCACAAGTGTGCGTGCCACCAGTACCACCAAGCGCGACGAGGAAGTAAAACCAAGATACCGTTGGCTAGGTGTCAAGTCACGAGAACTGAAGAAGAAGAAACGCGGATCTGACATTTCCTAATGATGTATGAACCCGTGTCAAGGCAAGTCAGATAGCGCGTGATTCCCAACAGAGGTAACAGTAGAAAATTCAGCCTGAAGTGCACAGTAAAAGATACCTTTCTACACGGTGACATACTTTGCGGATTACAGTGAACAATTTCACTGGGTTGTAGGGCGGACTAGGGACAAAACATGGTTTCGATCGATCTGCTTTCTAATTGAATGGTCGTCCGGCACTATCCAAAACACTTTACGAAGCGTATCAATGTGCCGAAGAAGATAAACCATATACCATTCCACAATCCCACAACTATAACCTTCAGACTAGAAAAGGATGTGTGAGAAGGAGGTACACCTGAAAGGTGCTGCGAAGAATTGAGAAATAAGTAGGAGGGAGGGGGGATAAGAAGGAAAATAGTTTGTAATCAGGGTGCAACTAGGAAAATGATTGGAAGGGAAGTTAAAATTAACACTTTCACAGCTGATACCGTCTTGTACATTTGTTCTAGCTGCTGCCAAGCAATTCTATTCAGCCGAGGGAAAACATCTACACAACAAAAGGGGCTACGGTGTGGACATATAAACTGCAAGACAAGGAGAAGGGCGCACCTAGTGGTTGATATGGTAGGGCGGAAGACTGAGAAAGGACGAGGAACAAGACTCGAGAGGAAGAGGAAAAATACCCACAGAATGAAGACGAGTAGTGCTAGGAAGAAAAATAGGAAGTAAGGATGACAGAAAGGAAGGGAGATGAAAGGTGGTGGTGTTAAAGGAGGAGGAGCAGCAGAGGGGTAGGAGTGGAGGAGGGAGAAGGTGGTGGAGACATGGGTGAATAGTTGCCGCAAGGTGATGGTGCAGACAAAATGAATAGTTGGACGGTTAGAAGAAAAAATATACCAAATAGTCATTAAATACCTCAAAACGAACACATGGGAAAATAAAAAACAATTCATAAGACGAAGCAAGAGAGTGAGAAGTGTCAGGAATATGTTTCAAGCCTTGAACAAGGAGGGTATGTGTTGTGCGGGAGTAAGTGAGGGAAGGAGTGAGGGAGGGTGGAAGGGGGGAGAAGGATACAATCTGGCAGGACTACAGGCCGTATCCCACTCGTACGGGAGGATACCGCATAGGACTCGTTTTCCCAGGCGCCTCAGAGTTGAAATCCCTCTATCAGTTCAGCCCGGACCTCTGACTCCACGGCTCGCAGCCATTGGACCCGAGCAAGAATGTATCGCATTCAACGTTAGCCGTCATTGGTCGCCACTCGAATACACACGCCACCGCCGCCATGCACAATAATACTCATCGGTCAGCCGGCTGGCAATTGTACAACAGTTGTACATGATACACATAGCACCGGATGACAATGGACGGGCCAAAGAAGGTGCATGCAAGAGGAAAAAATGTTGACTACAGAGGTCATGGGAAACTGAACAGGTTGCATAGGTAAGCAGAGGCTGGTCAGGTGCATGGGGGCACAAATAGGACACCTACGGTGCGACATTCAACCATTATGGGGCAACATTTATGAGGCTGGATCGCGAAATATTGGACGAAAATATGTTTAGATATTTGGTGAAGGTGCATACAACAAGGTCCTTCCGGCTGGGATATGACATCACGCGAATCGCACAACCCTCGGAATTGGAGAAAGGCATCTGGCAAACAACAGAAGCTGGAGCACGCAGCAATTGTCTGTCTGCGCACATTCTGTGCAACTCGGGCACAGTTAGAACAAATGCAGGTGGAACTAAGGCACAAACGATCGGTTTGCGTAGTGCTGTCAAATGTTATTTCATGTATTCATTATATTTATTCAATGTTATGAAAATACCATTCTATTCTTTATTTTATAATACCACTATCATGACTGATGAAAAATAATTTGTCGAAGTAAAACTGTTATTATTACCCAAACAACAAAGCATTACAATTCAATGCCAAATGTCCAAAAATGTTATCCTACTGAGAGGGTCTTATGTAATGGGACTCGATAGTTTCCATAGCTTTCTATCATGTGAGGAAAATATAAACATCACCGGTACTGTCACTTATATTCTGCTGACGGTACAGTGCTTGAGATGCAGGTGTCCGAAAAATTAACATTGCATTTGTTGATGTAGGTAAAGTGCTAAAGAAGTGGGACGGTGGCTGTGAAGTACCGTGTTGGTAGACTGACGTTATGTCTGCGGTGAAAGTGCAGGAAGCAAAGTGGCACGGTTCTCGAGGAGAGGGTGCAGTACAGACAAAGTGGCACAATGTTCGTAGAGAGGGTGCGGTGCTGGCCCAGTGACACGGGATGGGTCCATGGTACTTTACAGGCAGCTCAGGCACAAAGCAAACGAAAGTGACAACACGCTAGCGGCGGACCTGCAACAGTGTATACGTGAAGTGGAAATAGTGTGAGGCAAGTCTTTGTGATGCTGCAGGCAATTGCAACATATAGTGTTTGAATGTATGTTCAATGCAAGAAACTAAAAACAATAAACTGTGTCTATCATCATGAAAGATATAACCACATGTTACACAAACACGAATAGTTTGGCATAATCAGTAGCGTACTTGTCTCGCATTCCCTTATTTGTGGGTTTGAATCATGAATTTTCTCTAATTCCCTACAGTATTACCTGGCCAAACACTCCAAGCACATAGGGTAAAGGTGATGGTTTCGGCCAAAGCTACGTTTCTGCCGTAAGCTACACACACACACACACACACACACACATATATATATATAATATACACATATATATACAATTATATATATATATATATATATATATATATATATATATATAATACACACACACACATATATACAGTATATATATATATATATATATATATATATATATATTTTTTTTTTTTTCATTGTGAAATATTCAGAAAGGTGAAAAGTGAAAGCCAAGTGTCTGGATTTGATTCTTCAGTTTTATTCCTGACCAATTTCGCTCATACACACACACATATATATAATTATACACACACATTTTTGTACATATAACACGACTTGATGGCGCAGTGGCATTCGCAGCCGCCGCTACGGTGGCCAGGTTTCGAATCCCGTCCAGGGCTGAAATAATTTCAGTATTTCTGCGTTGTGAGTCGTTACTCCAGCTCTGGTGGTTAGTGAGTTAGGGGTGTGTGCGTGTAAGTTCACAGCATTACCCATAGATCGGTCATATATGAGCTCTGAGCTCTCTTCCGGGAGGGAAATAGATGTCTATCACGAGTCCAACACGTGGTCCAAGACCATAGCAAATCATATATATATTATATATACATATATATATATGCACATATACATACGTTTTATATATATACACTCACTAATATATAAACATACACACGCACACACTCGTTGAGCAGTTGGTAGAGTTCTCGGCTGCCACTACGGCAGACCGGGTTCGAATCCCGCACAAGGCTTAAATAATTTCAGTATTGCTGTGCTGCGGGTTGTTACTCCGACTCTCTTGGGCGGAGAGTTGGGGGGTGTCTGTGTGTGTAATTTCAGCTCTGGTAGTTAGTGAGTTAGGGGTGTGTGCGTGTAAGTTCACAGCATTACCCATAGATCGGTCATATATGAGCTCTGAGCTCTCTTTCGGGAGGGAAATAGCTGTCGATCACGAGTCCAACACGTGATCCAAGAACCATGGTGCATCACACACACATCTATATATACACAATATATATATATATATATATATATATATATATATATATATATATTTAAATGTGTATATATAAATATATGTATATATAGACATGTATACAGTCATATCCATAATTATCTCCAGACATATATACATATATATATATATATTACACTCACACACACACACACATATATATATATATATATATATATATATATATATATATATATATGTATATAGTGATACCTTGAGACACGATCGTCCTAACATACGAAAAAGTTGAAAAAAAAAAAAAAAAAAAAATACGCCCTAACATACGACGAAAATTTTTAGATACGATGTGGTAATGCGCTATAATTTGTAACGCCAGCGGTAGGTGGCAGACCGTTCGCTCTGCTCCCGACGATTCCTGACCCTTCAGTTCGTGTGCTGTCTTCTCGTTTACATCTTCGCTGTTTGTTCGTTTGTTTGTGCCTTTGTGTATTATTATTATTATCATTATTTTAAACATAATCATGGCTCCCAAAGGTAAGGACAAGGAGAGTATAAAAAAAATCTCGATGGAGTTAAAATATTAATAAATTGCAATACATGAGCGTGGTGTGCGGGTGGGTGACTTAGCCAAAGAATATGGACGCAATGCATCAACAATATCCACGCTCATTAAGCAAAAGGATGAGATCAAGAAGGTGCAGCCTTCGAAAAGCGTCACCATTATATCGAAGCTTAGAACAGACCTACATAATGAGATGGAGCGCCTACTTTTAATATGGATTAAGGAGTTACCTGGGGACTGTTACGAAAACAATAATCTCAGAAAAGGCTATTGCTGTCTTCCAGGACCACGTGATGCAGCTCCATTCGCCGCATCACTTGTCTCCGTAGTATATGATAACATTTACCATTATTATTTTATCATTGTGCGTGTTATTACTCATGTATTTATCTATAACTTGTGTTTGTTTTTCTAATTCAAATTTGTTTTGCGGCAATTTCCTATCGCTGGAACGGATTAATTCTATTTCCATTAATTTAAATGGAAATAATTGTTTTGAGATACGATTTTTTTTACATACGACGGCGGTTACGGAACGAATTAATTTCGTATCTCAAGGTATGTGTACACACACACACACACACACACACACATATATATATATATATGTGTGTGTGTGTATATACTGTATATATGCATATATACTGTACAAACACACATATACATACATATAAACATATAGATACAAATATATATACATGTATATACACAATTTTATTATATATATATATATATATATATATATATATATATATATACACACACAAACACACACACGCACGTCGGATTGACAGCGAAGATTGGAACTCCGGGGAGAGAGAGGAGAAAAAAAAAAAAAAAAAAAATCGTGGATTTCTGCGACGAGGGACTACCTCTGTTGCATTAGTAGGGAGGGGGAAAGCTCGTGGTGTAGTGGGCAGGTGAAGAAAAAGGAGAAGGGGGGACATTATTGAGGAAAATGGTAGAAAATGTGGAAGGGGAGGAACGGGCCTTGGACGTCAGAAGGGGTGTAAACAAAAGGTGTGGAGATGACACAGACGAGGTCGAACTGGTGAGCAAAGGTATTAAAAGTAGGAATATTGATAATAGCAGCTCAATGGAAAGAGGAGATAATTACTTCTATGGATTTAATGAGGGAGGAGATGACCTCCCCCGACTAGTAAGTCTAGAGGAGAAACTAACAAAAATGAACGAATCATGGGAGGTTAGGTTTAGCTAACTAGCACTAGTTACTCAAAGAGTTGAAAAATGGAAGAACTAAAGGAGAACAAAAACCTAAATAAAGAAATATAATTAAAAAGACAGTTAAAAGAAGTAAAGGATGAAAATGAGGAATTAAAGAATAATAATAATAAAGAGAATAAAGAGTCCATACCAAAAGAGGTAAGTAGTTGGAGAAAAATCCAAGAGAATAACAAATTTGAACTGATATAGTGAAACAACAGATGAAAGAACTAAGGACACAGTTATTAAAGTAATGAGATAGAAGGAGAATATAGTAAGACTTAGCTGATAAAAAGAAATGTATAATTATATTAGGAATGAAAGAGAAGCATAATCCAAATAGGACTACAAGCATAAAGGAGAAGGAAAAAGTGAACAAGGTATTAAAGTAGTTCAAGAAGATGAACAAGAAATAGGGAAAGAAAATAAAGAATATATACAGATTGGAGAGTTAAAAGACAAAAGGGATAAAGCTTGGATAAAATGGAAGTAAGACAAAAGACCTGAAAAATGGAAAATATATACTAGTTATAGAAATCAATATGTACAAGTGCACAGAGAAGAAAAGAGAAAATACGAAAAGGATATCATAGAAAAATGTAAAGATCAACCAAAACTATTTTATAGATTTGTAAACAACTGAAAAATAAACAAGAATTGGTGAAGCTACAAGGAGTTGAATACACAGAGGAAATAGAAATGACTGAAATTATGAATAAGCATTTTAAATCAGTCTATATGAGGGAGAATATACAACTTAGAGATGTCGAGTAGGAGAAAGTCCCCCCTATGAGAGAGATAAAAGTTACAAGGAAAGAAATAATGAATCATTTGAGTAATCTCAATGTCAGAAAATCATATGGACCAGATGAAATGGCAAACTGGATTTTGAGAGAATGCAGGAATGAACTAACAGACAAAATACATAGTCTAATAAGCAGTTCATTGAGAGAAGGAAAAGTTCCAGAAGATTGGAAAAGAGCAAATATAGTACCAATATATAAAGGAGGAAACAAGACCCTACTAACCATAGACTGGTCTCTTTTACAAGTATGGTAGCTTAAATTTGTGAAAGTATTATCAAAATTACATGGGTAAAGCATTTGGAAAAAACAATGTACTAAATACTAAATCCAAGGCAATTTGGATTTAGACAAGGACAATCATGTGTCACAAACTTGATGTGTTTCTATTCAAGACTAATACATGTAATACAAGAAAGAGATGGATGGGCTGATTTTGCATTTCTAGACCTGAAAAAAGCTTTTGATAATAGGAAATTGCTAAAGAAATTAGAATCTGCAGGAGGAATAAAGGGCAACCTGCTAAAGTGGATGGAAGACTTCTTGCATGAAAGAAAAATGAGAGTGGTGATAAGAGACAAAATTTCTAATTGGGATGGAGTGATTAGTGGAGTTCCACAAGGAACAGTTTTGGCCTCAATAATGTTTGCTCTATATATCAATGCTATGGATAAAGGAATTGAAAGTTATATCCTCTGTGTCAACAATGCAAAATTGTTGAAAAAGTAAACACTGTAAAAGATTTTGAGTCACTGCAGAGTGATCTCAATAAAGTATGGGAATGGAGTAGGAAGTGTGAGATGGAATTCAATATTAAGAGGTGTAGCATAATGAAATTTGGAAGAAGCAAAAAAAGAATAGTGGGATCATATAATTTGGGAGAAGAAATTAAAAAAGTAGAAAATGAGAAGGACCTGGGAGTCATTATTATGAATAATATGTCCCCTGAGAAACATATCAACAAAAATTTTGGAGAAACTTATAATTTAATAAGAACAATCAAAATGGCATTTACATACCTGTACAAAGAAATGGTGAAGAAAATACTAGTCACTTTGATAAGACCAAGATTGGAGTATGGAGTGATGACTTGGTCACCAAGTACAAATAAAATTCATAACGAAACTTGAAAGAATACAAAGAGCAATTACAAAATTGGCACCAATGCTCTCAGAACTATCATATGAAGAGAGACTAGCAAAACTTGAGCAACAGAGATTAGAGCAAAGAAGAGAGAGAGAGGAGACTTGATAACTATTTATAGAATCATGAAAGGCATAGAAACTATTGATAGAGAGGATCTAATAAAATGGGATAGTAGAGATACAAGAGGACATGGAAAGAAAATCAAGATAGACAATTATAGAAGAGACCTGAAAAAGAACAGCTTTCCCCACAGGGTAATAGACATTTGGAACAAGTTAGATGAAAATGTGGTGTGTGCAAAAACAATACAGACGCTCCTCAACTTTCGTTTCAAGATAGACAATTATAGAAGAGACCTGAAAAAGAACAGCTTTCCCCACAGGGTAATAGAAGTTTGAAACAAGTTAGATGAAAATGTGGTGTGTGCAAAAACAAAACACAAATTTAAAAACAGCCTAGATTAAACAAGACATGAAGATTGGACACCACGAGCATAGCTCCCCTTCCCATTAAATACAACTAGGTAAATACACACCAAACATGAATTTAGGAACAAACTAGAGGTTGGGAGATTCTTGTAGAATACATCTAGGTAAATACTTATATACACATATATCTATATATACATGCATATAAATATATATATATACATGCATATATATATATATATATATATATATATGTACATATATATACATATATACCAAAGGCTTTTTCCCCCTTACAAAGGAGGTAACCAAAAATAAAACAAAGGCATAAAAACCACTCGCACCCATTCCATCCCTATCACACTCCACTCCCATCCCCCCCCCCCCCTCTCATCTTTGCTCCTCCTGGATGAGGGGTCATCCCTGCATCTCGCCTTGGGTCAGAAGCAGTGTTGCAAGACACAGCACATCCACAGCGAGGCTGCATCATTAAATTGGCAACCCCCTCCCTCTCCATCTCCTCATGAAGAAATGGAGAGGACAGGGGAAAATCCCTTCGGGTTGCATTAATTTATTTTTTACACACACTCACTCACCCCCATCCCCACCCACTCCCCCTCCTGCACCATAGCATCATCCATACACTAGTCTCCATTCACCCCATCTTCTGTCTTCTCTTGTCCTTCCTCAACCGACATTCCTTTCTTTCCCAATGCCCCTTTTACCCCATCTCATCCTTGGTCGCCCCCTCATATTTACTCCTACCTCTGCCTTCCACACCTCTTTTACTAATCTTTCTTCACTCATTCTTTCCATGTGTCCAAACCATCCCAATACTCTTTCATCCACCCTATCTCCCAAGTCCCTTTCCACCCCCATTCTCCTCCTCACCTATCATTTCTCACTCTATCCAACCATGTAACCCCTATCATACTTCTCAGACACCTCATCTCAAGCACATTCAAACTCCTCTCTTATGTTACATGTTTCTGTCTCACACAGTGCTGTCAGTGCAATCACTCCTTCATAAAATCTCCTCTTAGCATCTATTCCCAAGTGTCTATTTCTCATTACACTTTTTAATCCCACAATGCATTTACTTGCTTCTCTCAATCTACATTCTACTTCTACCTTCACTCCTCCCTTTCCTGCCACATTCACTCACAAGTATCTAAAAATATCCACTTCCTCCAGTCTCCCTCCCATTACTACTCTCTTCCAGTCTGCTGCCACTTTCTCCCCTTGTACATCTCATCACCTTACTTTTATCCACATTTATCTTCAATTTCCTTCTTTTGTACACCTTCCCAAACTCTGTCACTAACTCCTTCAATCCCTCCTCTGATACTGCTACAAGTGCAGTGTTGTCAGCAAACAACAGCTGGCGTATCCCCAACTTTTCTTCATTTTCTTTAACCATCTCCAATCCTCGACCCACTATCTGTCTTACCACAAAAATCCGATCCATGCAACCCCTACCTGTCCTAAACCTACACTGCTCCTCAGAAATTAACCCCTCTAATCCTCTCAATCAAGAGCCATAAGCCTTCCCAAATACACTTAACAAACTGATCCCTCTGAAACTACTACACTCACACTTGTCCCCTCTTCCCTTATAAAGTGGAACTATACAGGCACTCCTCTAGTCCTCTACCCTTAAACAAGCATTAAATAACCTCACCAGCCAGTCCACCATCACTGTACCTCCTTTTTTTCTTAGACATTCTGCATAACACCCATCCAACTCAGGTGCCTTAACGGTTTTCATCATCTTAATAACTGCCTTCACTTTATCTTTCCTTATTCCTCCTCCATTTTCCTCACTCATCACTGTCATTTTATTAGCACTTCTCACTGCAACTACCTTTCCTTCTTTCTCTTCCTTCACATTTAGCATCTCCCTAAAATACTCTGCCCATCTTCCTCTTACCGCCTTCTCTTCCATAATCATCTCTCCATCTGTACCTTTTACCCTTTCTTCTCTACTTGATTCACCTCCTCTTCCTCTAATAATTTCTCACAAATATCTTTTTATTACTTTCAAATTTTTCTGTCATACCCTTACACCACTTCACATCTGCCCTTCTCTTTGCCTCCTTTATCTTATGCTTTACTTCTGTTCTCTTTTTTCTTTGTGCCTCTCATATGATTCTTTCATCCTATTTTGTAACCAATCTGTGAAAGCTTGCTTCTCTCCTACAACCTCCTTTCTTTCCTAATCCCAACACTCACTACCCTTCCTTCTACTTCCTCCTGTCCTCCTTTTTCCACACACCTTCTTTGCACACTTTGTGACTTCCTCCTTGAACCATCCCCTTTCCTCCTCCATTCCTAGTTCTACTCTATCTTTCACTTCCTCCCACTCTCTCAGCTTCTCTCTGTACTCCTTCTCCTTTTCTTTCTCATTTAAGCAATCCACTTTAAGCACCTCCCTACCTTCTGTCTTTTTTGTCTTTCACCATATATCCTCCACTCTTAACTTACCTTCCACCAAAAAATGATCTGATATTCCCACTCTCTCCCCTTAGAAACATGTACATTCTTAATTCTTCCTACTATACTCCTGGTTACCACTATATAGTCCATCAATGCTCTACCACCCTTCCATCCACCACCCCCAGGTGTACTTATGATTGACTTTCTTCCTAAACACTGTATTTGCTATGAACTCTTTTTAGACACACCACCATCAACTCTCCACTACAATTTTTTCCACACTTTTCAACCACTCCATCTATTGGTTCATTTCCTACCCTAGCATTAAGGTCTCCCAATACAACTACATTATCATTTCTCCCTAATATCTCTATGCACTCATTTAAATCTATCCAAAAAGCCTCCCTTTCCTCTACACTCTTCTCACTACCAGGCCCATATGCACTTACAAAAACCCACATCTCCCTTCCAAGTTTCACTTTCATCCACCTTAACCTTGAAGAAACCTCCTTCCACTCCACCACACATTTACCTATCTCTTCACTTATTAGTATAGCCACCCCTTATCTCCCTCATCCTCTCTTCACTCCTGAGATCCTCCCAAATACACTCTCAAACTCAAACTTGCCCTTCCCTTTCACCTTAGTTTCACTCAATACCAACACATCCATCTTCTCACAAGCATACTGCCTATCTCTTCCCTTTTAACTCTCATCTGTACCACATCCACACACATTAAAAGATCCAAACCTTAGAGTACTGGTTGGAAAACTCCTCCCAAACCAACTTGTGCCTTCTGGGGCTACAGGGAGAAGGATGCCTAGTCCTATTCCCATCCCATTTTTGTTGCCTTATACAAGTGGAAAGCTTGGTGGCAGTATTCTTCACCACGGGATTCGGCAAAATGAGAAAATGAATATCCAGTGAAATGGTACAGGATAGTAACAAGATTGGGGGAAAAGCATAACCAAGGGACATTCGCAGTATAATAAAGTATCATAATTTCTCTATCAATAAAGATTCCCTCTACCACAGCCAAAATGATGTGTGGCTCTGGCCTGTAGGGGCACCCCATATAGACCCTAAAGTATCAGCTGCATGCTACTTAGTAGCTTTTAACCCCACAATAACATGCAGCCAATACCCCAGACAGGGTATATATACATACATATATATATACATATTTATACACACATTTTATATATATACATATATATATATACACACACACACACACACACACATTTATCAACCACAATTCACTTTAATTCTAAGCCATCAACATCGAGAAGCTCAAGGAGGCATAGATACAGAAATTGAAACATGGTATAGCCAAGGACCTGAACCTCTGCTAGCACATGACAAGTGATAGTGATTTAATCGATTGAGCCATCAAGAGAGATAATATATATATACACACATACAAGTTTGCCCACAACCATATTTTTCTATTGCCTTTGTGAATTCCTTCAAATCTATTTTGAAGAACTTCCTAAGGCCTGTAAAATCTGTTTTCCAAAAGTTGCATTTGCCTTATCTTTGTCTCCTCTCATGTGAAATTCTTGCACTATGTGATCTTTTTCTACAGGGCACATGAACTAATTACATTGGGTTCTTTGGTAAGCAAGAGACCCAATGTTACTGGTGTGTCATCTTCTCTTGACCTTATCATAGCTTTACTCCATTTGGTTACTACATTTTGATTGCTATATTTTTAGAACAAGTCTATTACCTCAAGATTCTTAACTTCAATTTACATTACACTCCTCCCAAATCTAGCTCTTTAAAATAACAGGATTGTCATTTTCTTCAATCCCCTGTACCATATGTCAATAGTTGTGTCCAATAGAATTTCTTGATATTCAATCCTTATGGGGGGCCATATGACTCCAATTCTTCTATCTTTTCCATTGATCATTATCTTCACATTTACCACCTCAGCTTTACCTTTACCCAGTATCACACTTTTCACTGTCATTCTCCACTTCAACTCATCTTTGTCTTTTTTATTTTTTCTCATCTCGGTCTATTCACCATTTCACAATTAGATATCATCTGGTTCACTTTGCTTTGTATTATTGATTTCCAACCTCACTGACATTAAACTATGCTGGCATATGTCACTTTTAGGACATTGTTACTTGCAGTGAAAGTTGAGGGGATGGCAGTTCGATCCCTGCCATTGGCAAAGTTGAACTAAGGGTATGATTCATTAAATGTCCTCTGCAAGGGGCACCATCCTTCCTCACAATAGGGGGGGTTTGTGATGTTAAACCATATCATCATCATCTATTTGTTCCTGCCTTGGCTTTATTTTTCTTTTCTATTTTGAAACCATTTATTCAGTTTCTAACTTGAACTCAAGAAAACTTTTGTTCTTTATTCTTTTTTTTTCAACTTCATCAACCAACTCTTATTTTTTCCCTCTTCCTCAGTCACATCTCTCTTTATCCAAATATTTTTAAGCTTTTCTCTTTCTATTAGTTCCCATGTCTTGCAAGCCTTTACATTTAATTTACGTATTTACTTAACTAAACACATCATCTCATCCATTGCAACTGCTTTCCATGACTATTAATATGATTTTTCTTGCACAACTCAATATGTTTCCATCTTACTATCCTTGATGTAATAAGGTTCTTTTTCCATCCTATTGATTATCATGCAATGGATGTATAATAAACGCAGTTCTTATGAGTTATTTGGATACAGTGATAAAGAGTTTCCTTCTGCTGTCCAAAACCTCTGCCTGCCAGTGTTCTATGTTCAGTTTCCTATTTACCTTCATTGTAAGGCTATTATGGGTGAAGATTGTGTGTTTATCTAATGTGAGGCCCAGTATATTAGGGTTTTTGTGTAGTGTGAAAGTCTGTCTGTATAATCTGACCACTGAGTACCACTTAAGATTCATTGTAGTCAGGGTTAAGCAGTGTTACCAAGGACTTGCATGGGGATGCAGACATCCTGTTTTGTCTCTCTCATAATTCTAGCTTAAGGTAAATTTGTGTGTTTTTAGCTGTAATTTTATAGTTGCAGTGCTTAGCTATTATTGTTAGGTTATTTGTATATATGAGAGCTTTCTGGATTAGGTGCAATGGTACTTGTCAATAAGCTATAGTACTGCTCAGTGGTCTGTTGTAAAATCTTTTTGTTCCTAATACTGCAATTGATTTTTGTAACACTTCATTTTCTGTTAGGCAGGAGCTTTGTCAACTATTTCTTGTCATTATTATGTATACCAGTTCCTAAGACCTTTCAGACAGGATGTAAGGGAATGTGTCAAAATTCTTATATCTGCTGCCACCATTACTGATAGATCTGATGCCACTTTCTTATTGAAACCTTCCAATATTTGTTGAATGATGTACCATCATATCACAACTATCATTCCTGGGACATAATTTGTGAGATGGAAGGTTGAAGAATTATTTTACAAGAGAAATTTTGGTGGAGAGTAACTGGAGTTCATGGGACTGCAACAAACAAATGAAAACTAAAGTGCTTACCTTGTTGGGGAAGAAGTCTATGAGAGATCGAGTGTTTTAACTTTGTGAAGACACCATCAATGAGGATAATGCAGTAGAGAAGCAGTGGTGGGAAGAATCAACCCAGCAGGAAGTTGAAAAATTATCCCTTGACACGAACAAGGCATATATTGATGTTGAAGTGTGAAGAACTCAATTTTTTGATCAGTAATCTCCAAATGAAAGATTTAAAATGCCTATTTAGGAGAATGATTGAATATCACACAAAATAGAAAGTTGATACTGACCAGCTTATAAAAATTGAGAGAGGATAAAGTTAAATTAGAATCTAAACTGGAGAATGATAATCAGGCAATGTGAAATTAAAATAATATCAAAGAGTTGATGAAAGAACAAGACAAAAAGAGGAAAAAGTTGACAGATTAGAGAACATAAGGAAGAACTGGAAAACAAAGAGAAAAGTAAAGATACTAAAAAGAGGGAAATGCATATTAGAAATGTATATAAAATAATTGATGCTTTGATGACAGGAAACCTGTAACCCTATACCACCTGGCAATGTTTCTTAGACCCTTCCAAAGATCTTTCTGAACTATATTAGTGTGGGATTGTTTTTATGTTACCAGTTTGTAGTATGAGATGGAGAGTAGCAGTCATATGCTATTAGCTCTCCTTTTGTGAAAGGATTGAAGAAACTTAAAACTGAGATCCTGGGCCCTATCTGAAGACTGAGTATTACTCTCCTAACACTTTCACCATCCTAGCATCCCAGGGATATACAAAAGAAAGGAAGAGGAAGGAGAAAAAATTGTGACAAGAAAGGGCTAACCACAAAACAATCAATTTTAATTTCTGAGATTAAGAGACTGTATTATGGAGTCCTCTAAGGAGCAATACTCTCAACTATGCTAACCTTTTCACATGCAACCTCCTGACACAAAATCCAGAATGTAACACCAAAACACTCAACTACACAGATGGCCTGATGATAATGACCTAAATTAGTACAGCTACTACAAAACAGCACTTAAGGGCATCCAAGCATACTTAGACAACCTAGAACAATGATTTAGGGATAAAAGAATAGAAGCCTCATCCAAGACAACCACAAATCAAAAAACATCCAACAGTGAAAATTGAAACAAACACTCCTATTGGAAAAGAAACTTAAAATACTAGGCCTCATTTCAGACATTCATATCCTTCAGTCTGCATCTTGAAGATGTGACAGCAGTAATTAAAAAATAAATAAACAAATAAAAAGACTAAAATCAACAACAAACATGGACTTTGGACAACAGAAGTCAACTATAGGATCTCACATGAAAATGAGAGGTACAGTTCTAAAAAGTATCATACCACATAAGTACATATAACAACCTACCTTCTGTACAACATAATGCATTCACACAAAAACACATTCATGCCCAGATCACAAACAAGCTCTTCAAGACTGACCACTAAACTTAATTGTTCACCTCCTCCCTGCACATACACATAGAAAAATCACTCTCAGGGGAAGCAAGAACCACACTAATACAATTTTATTCAGGACAGTGAGCTCTAAGACAGTACCAACACAGAATAGGCCTAGCCACAGATTCAAACTACCTTAGATGCAACCATTACATAGAGCACATTGCTGACTATCCCCACACACATAATATTTCTTCCTTGATTGACATATGGGCTCATACAGTGGTTATTGCCAGTTACTTGGGGGCTGTGGGTCTCCTGCAACAGAGACCTGTCAACAAATTGACTGTTTGTGTGCTATTCTGGTCAATGTATTAATAGATCAAATATATATATTACCATTTTTAGGGATATGTACAGCACTCTTAGGACATTATATAAATATATGCCCGAAATATTTGAGGTTTTTGCTTTTAGTGATCTCAGGAATGTAATTACTACTAATTATGTGACCTTACTGTACTTAATTTTAGGCATTGTGCCTAACAGGAGTTTGGTTAGAAGTCTGTAATTATGAAATCTACCTAACTTTAGAGGGAAAATCTTGATGTGGTACTTACCACTAACTCACTGTTCATGTAAATCAAAATCTGCACATCAGCCATGCAAATTTCTCAAAACACATATCAAAATGCATATTCCAGCTTACCTGTCTTTTCCTTGATCTCGCACAGCACACTGAAGAGGGCAGGCTTCATTCGATGACAATTTAACGTATGTTTCCTGAAAAGACAAAATTATAATTTCAACAATAATCTTAGAAATAATAAAGTAATACTTTCTACTCATAAAGAAATACTTTTATACTACTGCTGTCCCTCTTCTATGCTGTTCCCCTAAAACTATGCTTTGCCATTTCTATGACTACTAAGTATTTCAGCGGCTTTGACCCATCGTTTTTCGCTCATATTTCCGAAATAACCATTCACATCAGTATATATTAGCACAGCCTAATTCACACCCTGCCATAATTTTTTACGTTATAGTGCATTCACAAGTGTATTTAATTACGGTGTTTACTCTTGATATTAAGTGTGTCATAGCCGACACCCATGAAGTAAATCGAACAGGTGAAGTCGTGACGTCATCACAAACTACCTCATGTATCCCAAATTCACTTGTTCGATTTACTTCATGGGTGTCGGCTACGACACACTTAATATCAAGAGTAAACACCGTAATTAAATACACTTGTGAATGCACTATAACGTCAAAAATTATGGCAGGGTGTGAATTAGGCTGTGCTAATATACCATGCTGATGTGAATGATTATTTCGGAAATATGAGCGAAAAACGATGGGTCAAAGCCGCTGAAATACTTAGTAGCTCTCATTGATCCACCTATGATGGTTGTGGTGGTGGTGGGTGAAGAATGCCACCATGATCCCATGTATGTTATAGAAGGCAACTAAATAGGACTAAGGGTAGGAAGTACCTGCCATTGTACTTTTTCTATGAAAAGTCAAGGCATAAGAGGATCTGGGAGGATTCCAACCAGTACAGTATTCTAGTAACTGGGTCAATAAATGTACGTAGATGTGATACACAATTAAAAAAAAGCATTATGTGAAGAGATAGGTAAGCATGTAGTGGAGTGGAAGGAGGTTTCATCAAGGTTGATGTGGATGAAGGTGAAGCTGGGAAAGGAGATGTGGATTTTTGTAAGTGCATATGGGCCTGGTAGTGAGA
This sequence comes from Oratosquilla oratoria, assembly GCF_046742065.1. Classification (NCBI taxonomy): domain Eukaryota; kingdom Metazoa; phylum Arthropoda; class Malacostraca; order Stomatopoda; family Squillidae; genus Oratosquilla; species Oratosquilla oratoria. Next base: position 10,826,828 of record NC_134806.1, read on the forward strand.
AGAGCGTAGAGGAAAGGGAGGCTTTTTGGGTAGATTTAAATGAGTGTATAGAGGGATTAGGGAGAAATGTCAATGTAGTTGTATTGGGAGACCTTAATGCTAGGGTAGGAAACAAACCAATAGACGGAGTGACTGGGAAGTATGGAGTTCCAGGTAAAAATTGTAGTTGAGAATTGATGGTGGAGATGCGTCTTGAAAGAGAGTTGATGATAGCAAATACAGTGTTTAGGAAGAAAGTCAAGCATAAGTACACATGGGAGAGGGTGGTGGATGGAAGGGTGGCAGAGAGAGCTTTAATGGACTAGATAGTGGTGGCCAGGAGTATGGTAGGAAGAGTTAAGGATGTACATGTTCTAAGGGGAGAGAGTCGGGGAATATCAGATCATTTTCTGGTGGAAGGTAAATTGAGAGAGGAGAATAGGTGGAGAAAGAGGAAAAGGGCAGAAGGTAAGGAGGTACTTAGAGTGAACTGCTTAAATGAGTAAGAAAAGGAGAAGGAGTATAAGTGATTGGGAAGTATGGAGTTCCAGGTAAAAATCGTAGTGGAGAATTGATGGCGGAGATGTGTCTTGAAAGAGAGTTGATGATAGCAAATACAGTGTTTAAGAAGAAAGTCAAGCATAAGTACACATGGGAGAGGGTGGTGGATGGAAGGGTGGCAGATAAAGCATTAATGGACTATATAGTGGTGACCAGGAGTATGGTAGGAAGAGTTAAGGATGTACATGTTCTAAGGGGAGAGAGTGGGGGAATATCAAATCATTTTCTGGAAGGTAATTTGAGAGTGGAGAATAGGTGAAGAGGAAAAGGGTAGAAGGTAGGGAGGTACTTAGAGTGAAATGCTTAAATGAGGAAAAAAAAGGAGAATGAGTATAAGAAGCTGAGAGAGGAGTGGGAGGTAGTGAAGGATAGAGTAGAACTAGGAGTGGAGGAGGAATGGGGATGGTTCAAGGAGGGAGTCATAAGGTGTGCAAGGATGGTGTGTGGAACAAGGAGGGTGGGAAGAAAGAGAAGGAAGGGTAGTGAGTGGTGGGATGAGGAAGCAAAGAAGGGTGTAGAAGGGAAGAAGCAGACTTTCATAGATTGGCTACAAATTAGGATGAGGGAATCGTATGAGAGGTACAAAATAAAGTGAAAGGAAGTTAAGCATAAGATAAAGGAAGCAAAGAGGAGAGCAGATGTGAAATGGGGTAAGAGTATGACAGAAAATTTTGAAAGTAATAAAAAGATGTTTTGGAAAGAACTTAAAAGAGGAAGAGGAGGTGAATCAAGTAGAGAAGAAAAAGCAAAAGGTGCAGATGGAGAGATGATAATGGAAGAGAAGGCAGTGAGAGGAAGGTGGGCAGAGTATTTTAGGGAGTTGCTAAATGTGAAGGAGGATAGGGAAGGAAAGGTAGTTGCAGTGGGAAGTGCTAAGAAAATGACCGTGATGAGTGAGGAAAATGGAGGAAAAATAGGGAAAGATGAAGTGAAAGCAGCTGTTAAGATGATGAAAGCAGGTAAGGCACCTGGTCTGGATGGATGCCATGCAGAATGTCTGAGGAAAGGAGGTACAGTTATGGTGGACTGGCTGGTGAGGTTATTTAATGTTTGTTTAAGAGAGGGTAGAGTGCCGAAGGACTAAGAGGAGTGCCTGTGTCATTCCACTTTACAAGGGAAAGGGGGACAAGTGTGTGTAGTAGTTTCAGAGGGAGCTTGAGTGTAGTTGGGAAGGTTTATTGGGAGGGTCTTGATTGAGAGGATTAGGAGAGGAAAAGAGGGAGTAATTAGTGAGGAACAGTGTGGGTTTAGGACAGGTAGGGGTTGTGTAGATCAGATTTTTGTGGTAAGACAGATATGTGAGAAAGCTATAGGAAAAGGTAAGGATGTTTTTTGGGCTTTTATGGATTTGGAAAAGGCTTACATTAGGGTAGACAGGAAGGCACTGTGGGAGGTATTGCAGATATATGGGATAGGAGGAAAGCTGTTAACCACTTCCATACGGTGACGCCTACGTAGGCGTCATGAGGAGCAAGTGGGTATACGATGATGCCGACGTCGGCGTCTTGATTATATCTATTGTAGTCGTACCTATGTAACCTCCATTCTCTCTAAACTGGCTTCATCATATTTTCTATGGCTATAAAAATTCACGGGTGAAAGAGAGTGAACGATTCAGCACTGACTTTATTTTTTATAATGCGATTATTATGACGCAACATCGCACGTCGGGCAGCTAATGCTGCCAGACGTGCGATGTGCCCCGGAGTGAAGTGGTTAAGAGCAGTCAGGAGTTTTTACGAGAGTAGTAGAGCTTGTGTTAGGATTAGAAATGGAGAGAGTGAAGAATGGTTTGAGGTAAAGGTGGGACTTCGTCAGGGATGTGTTATGTCGTCCTGGCTGTTCAATCTATACATGGATGGGGTGGTGCAAGAGGTGAATGCAAGGGTAGTGGATAGGGGGTTGGAGATGGTTAAAGAAAATGAAGAAAAGTGGGAAATAAGCCAGTTGTTGTTTGCTGATGACACTGCACTTGTAGCAGGATCAGAGGAGGGATTGAGGAAGTTAGTGACAGAGTTTGAGGTGTGTGACAGAAGGAAGCTGAAGATAAATGTGGGCAAAAGTAAGGTGATGAGATGTACAAGGAGAGAGAGTGACAGCAGGCTGGAAGTGATCATTAAGGGAGACTGGAGGAAGTGGATAATTTTAGATACTTGGGTGCGAATGTGGCAGGAAAGGGAGAAGTGGGGATGGAGGTAGAATGTAGATTGAGAGAAGTGAGTAAATGCCTTGGTAGATTAAAAAGTGTAATGAGAAATAGACATCTGGGAATGGATGCTAAGAGGAGATTATATGAAGGAGTGATTGTGCAGACAGCACTGTATGGGGCAGAAACATGGAATTTAAGAGAGGAAGAGAGGAGTTTGAATGTGTTTGAGATGAAATGTCTGAGAAGTATGATAGGGGTTACTAGGCTAGATAGAGTGAGAAGTGAGGAGGAGAACAGGGTGGAAAGGGAGTTGGGAGACAGGGCTGATGAAAGAGTATTAGGATGGTTTGGACACATGGAAAGAATGAGTGAAGAAAGATTAGTAAAAGAGGTGTGGATGGCAGAGTTGGAGGGAGTGAATATGAGAGGGTGTCCTAGGATGAGATGGATGGATGGATGGGGTAAAAGGGGCATTACAAAAGAGAGGAATGTCTGTTGAGGAAGGATGGAAGAGGACAGAAGATAGGGGTGAATGGAGAAGGGTTGTGTATAGATGATGCTGTGATGCATGAGGGGGAGTGGGTGGTGGATGGGGAGAGAGGAAGTATGTATGAGAAATTTGACGCAGCCCGAGGGGATTTCTCCCAGTCTTCTCCTTTTCTGCATGAGGGGATGGAGAGGAGGGTCGCCGAATTAATGAAGCAGCCTTGCTGTGGATGTGCTGTGTCTTGTGACACTGCTTCTGACCCAGGGCAGTGGACAGGATGCAGGGATGACCTGTCATCCAGGAGGTGCCAAGATGAGAGGGAGGGAGGAGGGTGGAGGGGAGTGGAATATGTAGGGGATGGAATGGGTGGGAGTGGTTTCTATGCCTTTTTCTTTTTGGCTACCCCCCATGTGAGGGGGAAAAAGCCTTTGGTATTTGTATGTATGTTTATGAGAAGGATGGATGTGTTTATACTGAGTGAAACTACAGTGAAAGGGAAGGGCAAGTCAGAGTTTGGGTGCACGGTGTGTAGGGTGTCAGGAGTAATGAAGGGGCAAGGGGGAAAGAGTGACTGCTGGTAAGTGACGAAATTGGTTAAGCACATGGTGAAGTGATAGGAAGTGTCTTCAAGGATAACGTGAGTGAAGGTGAAACGGACGGCAGAGAGATGATTTGAGTGCAGACTTCTAGTAATGAAAAGAGTGAATGAAGTCTTTTTTTATTTAAACAAGTTATGATCTTCAGATGAGTGTAAATGTAGTGGTGTTGGGAAATTATAATGCTTGAGTTAGATGAATCAGCAGAGTAGGGAGGCATGGGATGTCAGGTAAGAACTATAATGGAGATGCGTTAGAGGTGTTTACAAAGGAAGTTCATGATAGGGAACTGTGTTTAATAGAGACGAGCATGCATGGAACAAGGTGATGGATGGGAGGGTGGCTGACAGAGTATTGTAGAGATGATGCTAGGGATGATACTGCTGAGAGAAGGAAAAAGGGTTGGCGAGTTAATCTCTTTTATTTATAAGGCATAACTGAACTGATTTTACATGCAGCCAGGAGTTGATATATATGCCATGTGGGCAATTGCCTGTGGTGACAAGAGCCAATAATTACTCATAATTACAGGCAGGTGTCTTAAGATTGCAGTGGGTTTCTCTGATGCCACACAGTCAAACGGACCATGTGGTTTGTACAATATCCCCTCTTAAAATTGCCTTGGCTTTAGAGGGCATCCTGCACATGATAATTGGGTGGGTGGAGTGTTGCAATATGCCTGTGACGTGTCAACAGGCATGTGGCGAATTTACTGTGGGTTCATCGCAGCTGCTACAGGCTCTTGGGAGACTCCTTTGGAGGGAAGAATTCTATGTGCACAACATTGAGGTCGTCCTTGATGGCTGTCCAGAGGCCAAGACATATCCATGGTAGTTGGGGCAGCCAGGAGTCATTGTTTCAATATGCCATAAGAGATGCCTTGAGTGAGCAGTGGGTTTGTTTGATCATGCTGTTGGCTGCAGGGTTGTAGGAGGTGACATGCTCTCCAGCAAGCTGAATCTGGCAATCTACCCAATGAGGAGGGCTATGGTGCAGTACAAGGCAATAGTGTCCTTCATGGGGATGGCCTCCAACCAGTGGGTTGATCTGTTGGTGGTGGTGAAGAGGTAGCAATAGCATTGCAACAGAGGGAAAAAGCTGAAAACATCAACATGAATATGTGCGAAGAATCATCAGTGTTGATGGAATGATCCAAAGTCTGATTCAGTGTACCAATGAATTTTGCTTTGCTGGCAGGTGATGCAGGATGTGGCCCACTCCTTGGCATCTTTGGAGATGCTGTGCCAGATGAATTTCTTCAGGAGCTTTGCAGTGATGTGTCCTGAGGGGTGTGACAGCCTATATATTAAGTTGAACACCAGACACCATAAGGTTGCAGGGATGATGGGTCATGGGTAGCTGGTGTTAATGTTATAGAGGATGGTATGCTTGTCATGGAATGGAACATCCTATCATTTAAGGAATGTGATGAATATCCTGTAGGTGAGTGTCTCAGGATCCTCCCATTGCTCTCTGGCAATGGCTTCGTAGTCAAGGCAGAGTTGAACTGCGTCAATGATTAGTCAGGAGAGGGCATCAGTGGCAGGGTTCCTTGTACCTGGGACATGTCTGATGGTGCAATTGAACTCAAGTGTTGGTGGAGAGGTGGCAGCACTGTCTGGTGGACCAGACATCCCGCTGCTTTATGAAACTGTGCATCAGAGGCTGATGATAGAGGAAGAGCCTTCGAGAAAGTGGCAATGTGACAAGACAGCATGGTGGATGGCATACTTGGCAAATACTATGGACCCAGTTGTCTTGATGTAGTGGCAGATGCCATGTTTAGCTGGCATCTGTGGCATCTGCTGCAGCTCAGGCTTGAAGATGTTGGGGAATTCAATGAACAGGAGGGCATGGGGCTGTCTAGCATTGATGGTGGCGACCGTGGTTGACTGTGGTGTGATTTGTAGGGGTATTGAGGTGGATGGAGTTTGCAGATCAGGGTGGCTGTTGGCAACTTTGACCAGTAACCTGTAATGAACAAGAAAGTCTTTGCCGAGAAGGGGCATACTGATGTCTACCAGGATAAAATTCCAGTAGTGGCAACACTCAAAGGTGAGGTGCAGGTTTTCCTCTCATAGGTGGCTATGATAATGATACTGGGAGTAGCAAGTCAAATGTCAACATTCTTGTGGACCTGGCATTCTGCTGCAGATGCAGGAAATATGGACCTGCAAGGGCTGGTGTCGACAGAGAAATGACATTTGGAGGACTTGTCATTAATATAGAAGCCTATTGAGCCTGTAGAGGCAATCATGATGGACAGTGGTCCTTTTAGGCATTTATTTGTCCAGATACATCCTGGTTAGCATTTCATGATGAAGGCACTGAATCTTGTGTGTGGAGGGGCAATGTGGAGGGGTGGTGGTCTGGCATTGCTGTTGTTGTTGGCACCTGTTGGCTGGAGTTGCTGCTGTAGTGGTGATTTCATCCTCAATATCATCACAAGCACAGATGTCCTGTCTCCTTGCTGTAGTGGCATGGGTGTCAGCGAGATGATCTGTCTTCTGTGAAACCTCGTAGATGATCATGTTTTCGGTGTTGCCAAGGATGGATCAGACAGGCACTGGGAGGCACTGGAGCTACATCTGATGGAGTATGTGAAGGATCCTGCTGGTTCCACTGGCTGTGGGTGGTAGGCAAGTGATGGACAGCATTGCCTGTGGGTGGTAGGCAAGTGATGGACAGCATTGGCTGTGGGTGGTAGGCAAGTGATGGGAAAGCTGGAGTATTTTTGCAACTCTGGAGACCACTGACTGTGTGAACTCCTGAAGCAGGTACTGCTTCAGACCATCATACTAGATGACATCATCATGTTGATAGACCCATAGAGATAATCGGAAACACATCCTCGGGGATTGCCTCAAGAATGTAGTCTGCCTTCATTTGGGGTACACTGATTCTCTGCAGGCAGAACTGGATCTCTGCCTGATGAAGCCAGGAGAGTGCATTGACTGTGGAGAAAGGTGGCAGCTTTAGGGAGATGGTATGGACAGTATTCATAGTGGCCAGTATGGCATCAAGGGTGACAGGGGTAGATGGGTTCATCATCACTCTGTAGGGTCACCAGTGTAGGGAGTGCTGTTGTAAGAAGGAAAGAGCGTTGGAGAGTTTGTCTCCCTTATTTATAAGTTATAACTAAACTGATTTTAAATGTGGCCATGTAGGTAATCACCAGTGGTGTGTAATTACCATAATTAGGTCAGCCTTGGGTCATGCAGGGATCAAGCAGCAAGGGTCAATAATTACTCATAATTACAGGCAGGTGTCTGCTAAGGTCACAGTGTGCTCCTCTGATGCATACAGTCAAATTGGACCATGTGGTTTGCACAATATTAATGGACAATGTAGTGGTACTCAAAAGGAGGATTGGTAGAATTCTGGATGTACATGTATTCCGGGGGAGAGCAGGGGATTGTCATATCATTATCTAGTATAAGGGATATTGAAAATGGAGGTAAAGTGGAGGGGAAGGAAAAGGGAGGGAAGCAGAAGCAATGAAGGTGAATATATTGGATAAAAAGGAAAGAGGGAATACCCAGTGAAATTGAGAGAAGTTTGGTTGGTAGTGAAGGATAAAAGTAAAATAGGGATACAGGACTAATGGGTATGTTCCAAAGAAGTGCTAAAATACAGGGGTTATGTGGGATGAGGTGGATGGGAGGTACATAAGCAGAGGCAGCAAATGTCAAGATGAAGATATGAAGGTGGTGGTGAAAAAAAAATGAATATTAGTTGCAAAGCAGAACTTGAGAAGTATATGAGAGGTAGAGGAAGAGAAAAGCAGAGCACAGGGTAAGGGAGGCAACAAGGAGAGCAGAGTAGTGGGGTATGTGTTTGATGGAGAAAAGAATAAAAAAATATTTTGGAAAGAAATAAAAAGAGTGACAGGGGTAAGCCAGGTAGATGAAAAATAATAGGTTACAGATAATGCTAATGAAAGCTAATGTGACTGGAGGAATGTATGCATAGTTCCACTTTATGAAGTAAAAGGCGACACATGAATGTAGTGGCTTTAGAGGGATCAATTTGTTAAACATGGTTAGGAAGACATAAGGACATTATTTGAGAGGATTAGGAGGGGAACACAGAGTAATTGGGGTGAAGCATTGTGTATTAAGTAAAGGACTGAGGTGCTAAATAAATTTTATGCAGTAAGGCAGACATCTGAGAAGTTTTTGACCAAAGGTAAGCATGTCTTTTTGGCTTTCAGGAATCTAGATAAGGATGGGCAATTTTCATAGAAGGCATTATGGGATGTGTTCCAGATGTACAAGATAATGGAGAAGTCTGACAGGGATAGGGAAGGGAGTGTGAATTGTCAGTTAAGATGGGACTGTGACAGGGTTGTGTATTATCACCATGATTGTTCATCATGTACAAGGATAGGGTGGTGTAGGAAGTAAATTTCAGGGTGATGGGCAAGGGGTTTGGAGCTTGTGAAAATGGAAGAGAGAGGTGAACTGATCATTGTGTACAGAGGACTTTGCACTTGTAGCCTGAGTTGGAAGAGGAATTAAGTAGTTAATGGCAGAGTATGGGAAGGTATATGAGAGAAGAAAGCTGAGAGTAAATGTGGACAAAAGTAAAGTGATGATATGTACAAGGGAAGAGGAAGGCAGTAAGTTGGAGGCAAGTTTTAAAGGTGAGAGGCTATAGGAAGTGGAGAACTAAGTACCTAGGGTCACATATAGCAAGGAATGAAGGGGTGGAGACAAATTATAGAGTAAGGGATATAAGTAAATGCCTGAGGGGGGTGAAAAGTGTCATGAGAAATAGGTAACTGGGAATTAATGCAATGAGAAGACTGAACAATGGGGTGACCACAGGGAAGGGAGAAGGCATAAAATAGGTGTAAGAGTAGAGAAGGTGTGAATGAGTGAGAAACTGATATGGCCTGAAATAATTTCTTCTTGTTTACTTTATAATTTTTTTAGTGGAAGAGGGGGGGGAAGTAGCCATGTAATGAAGCAGTGGGGGTAAGCTAGCTTCAGCTGTCAGGCCCTGCTGTGGAGGGGACTATCTCTTGTTGTATTCCCTCTTACCCAAGCAGTGGGCAGGGGACAATGATAACCATCTACAATGAACTATGGAGGAACAAATTTGTTTCTGATGGGTGTGTGATGGATGGATGGATACATCTATATATATATATACATATATATATATATATATATATATATATATATATATATAAATATATATATATATATATATATATATATATATATATATATACATATATACAGAAAAACCACTAGGAAAATAACAGTGTTGTATTTACTTAATTGTAATGTACAGGAGGAGTGTTGTTTGTTAAGTCCTCTCTCTTTGTCTTCATTGATCATATTTAGCCTGAAATTTATTTATGGACTTGTATTGGACTGTTTCCTCTGTTCAGCTGTTCTACATAATGACACAATTGTACAGGAAAACTACCTTGATATCTATCTGGACTATAGTCTTTTTAATTATTTTTCCCACAACCTCATGATGATCTCCCATCCATAACAAGTGATTTTCTCGTCAATTTCATCCACTCCTTTCATCTATCTGAACACTTATCACGTAAAAAGGTGAGCTGGTATAGGAGGCATGTGGTAATGAAAACTCCCGGGGTAATAGTTTGTTAAACATTACAATGACCGAAAGAGTAAAAGATGTGACTCAAGTAAGAGGAAAAGACACTCCAAATTTGGGTTTGCTATTAACCAAAGAACCAAAAATTTGCTATTTGAAGTATCTTTGCTGCTTAGGAAATAGTTATCAAATAGCACTTCAATTTCAATTGCAAGATGGGGGAAATAAGAGCAGAGAAAAGATACAGGCAAGGCAGACTCAAATTTGGGAAGACAAACTTCTTAGGTTGAGGATTCCCTCTCTTTCTCTTTTAGTGCAGAATGGAAGCAACTCATGAATATCAAACCAGGGAGGAAATGATAAATCTTCCTAAACAGGTGTGAAGAAACGTGTCAATCAATTGTTGCCTAAAGTTTCACTAAGTGGAAAACCTGCAGCCTCACAGTGGCTGTTAATGGTCCTGGGGCCTTCCCACAGGTCTCTCTGGGATGAAGCTGCAAACTAGTGTCTATGCTGTATGTGTGGGACTCCTGAGATTGATAGGGGAAGAGGAGGAGTCACCTGTTGTCACTTCTCCATGTGAAAAAGTGTAAGAAATACAGTTGAATTTGATAGTGATTCTGGGCTCAGTCCAGAAACTGGGTGTCAGACTCTCAGGAATACACCTAATGGAGGTGAGGTGGTTGACGGGTTTTGAAAATAGACAACTTCACTGTCCATCTTGCAGGACCACATGCAGGTACCCATCATTTGTCCCAATGAACATTTGCCAAGGGTTAATTGAAAGAAAAACTGAATAAAGAGTTGGGTTAATAAATGTGGGACAATAAAATTATCAAGAGATAGGGAAAATGGAACAAGAAAAAATGATAGAATAAAGTATAAATACAAATTAACTAGAAATAATGACACAAGAACCCAAAGAGATGGAAAGGAACTTTGAAAAGGGTATCATCAAAAAATGTCCTATAAATTTGTCAACAGTAAACTGAGACAAGAGGAATCTTCTTGAGCTAGTGGTTGACAATGAGGTCTTTGAAGAAGTATCAGACCAGGCTGAAGCAATGAATACAGGTTTCCAATATATTTTCACTTATGAAAGCTATTTTGTAGAGGGAGATGTGAAATGTAATTTTGTGTCAGGAAATTAGGTGTAGAAATGAAAAGTGTTCAAATATTGAAATCACTGGGTAAAGAAAAGCTTTACGGCCTCATGGATATTTGAGGTTTCAACTAAAGCATAAATAATGAATGAAAACTACCAATCTACCTTTAGAAAAGAGCGTGGTTTTGTTTAGGACCGAGAGGCGATCAATAATACAGGGTTAGAAGATATAAACATACAAGTAAGGGAAGTACAAAGTCTTCTGGGATCAGTGCATGTGAGAAAACCTAAAAATGGATACTTAAAGAATGTAAGGAACAAATGACACACAAGAGTCATACTCTATTCGTATTCATTGAAAGAGTAGTGTCACTGTATTTGAACAGTGCTAGCATACCAATTTATGAGGAACTGACATTGTCCAGCACAAAACTGAAATTGTGTGAAAGAACTGTAAAGGATCAGCAAATCATATACATTGAATAGTTGAACATTTTGACTGACATTTTGATTTCAGATCTGGAATATTATGTACATTAAAAATATTAAGTTTTAAAGTGATTAATGCACTGCAGAAGAGAGAGGACTGGGCAGACTGTGTGTACCATACCTCAACCTAGAGAGGGCCTTTGATAAAGTACCTCACAACTGACTTCTGTGAAAAATAGGGCATACTGGAAGATTTAAGAGGTAAACTATTTCAACATGTATTGTTGTAAACAGAAGTACTGTAGCTTCATTTGTATTAAAATTTTGAGGCCCAAAACACAGCAATCTACAAAAAAGTAAAAAAATAAAAAATAAAAATAATAATAAAAAATAAACAAATAAATAAAATAAAATACACATTTGGTTCTCTGGATATCCTTGAATCTGGATTACAGTTCTAAAGGAAAAGCTGTATCTGGATATAAAGCTCTCTAGAATGTAGACAACTATTTGTCCAAAGGAATGGTTCCTTCACCACCAATAACTGATCACAATGATTGCAATGACAAAGCATACCAAAAGGAGAGTTTTTGGCCGATACGAATGTCAGATACTGATTAAAGAAAGAAAGAAAGAAGAAAAAAAAAAAAAAAAAAAAAAATCAGTATGTTAATACTTTACATAAAAACATTAATAAGGGATGTAAATGAACATGTAAAGGAAACCAAATGACAGACATTATAGCATATTTCTTTGGTATTTATCCAACTTTTTTGGTGTGCTCCTAAAACCTACCAATTCCATTCTGCTTGCCATTTATAAGCAAAAATATTTCATTTTTTCTTCACTGTCCAGTCTACTACATTGTGCCATGCAAATAAGACAGACTACAGGGGTGGTCACCATCACTTCCTACCCTACAATTTGTTGCAGGTTGTAATCTTTTTAGCACTTTGTGTGGCATGACGCCAGTACTCAACATGTGGTCTTAGGATTAAGATTCCAAAACAACTGGATTTGAATATCTGAAACACATCACTGCAACTAGTCTTTTATTTCATTATAGAAACGAGAAATTGAATAAAAACCTCATTCAAATGGTGCCATGTTAGCTGAAGGCATTGGAGATGATGTAAAAAATTAAAATAGACAAACTACTGGTACAGTCACCATCACCTCATTCGTACATGGCAGATTGTAATAGTTTTAATGCTTTCTGTGGAATGATGGTAATAGACTGGATTCCAGGACTTGATAACACACACACACACACACACACACACAAAAAAAAATGTATAAAAAAACTTGAAAGAATACAAAGAGCAATTACAAAATTGGCACCAACACTCTCAAAACTATCATATGAAGAGAGACTAGAAAAACTTGAACTACAGACACTAGAGCAAAGAAGAGAGAGGAGATTTGATAGCTATTTACAGAATCATGAAAGGCATGGAAATTACTGATAGAGAGAATCTGATAAAATGGGATGACAGAAATACAAGAGGACACGGAAAGAAAATAAAAAAAGACAGCTATAGAAGAGATTTGAAAAAGAACAGCTTTCCTCACAGAGTAATAGACAGTTGGAACAAGTTAGATGAGAAAGTGGTGTGTGCAAAGACAATACATGAATTTAAAAATAGTTTAGATAAAATGAGATATGAAGACGGGACCCCACGAGCTTAGCTCCCCTTCCTGTAAAATACAACTAAGTAAATACAACTAGGTAAATACATATCATATAATATATATATATATATATATATATATATATATATATATATATATATATATATATATATATACACACATATATGTATATATATACCTAGTTGTATTTACCTAGCTGTATTTTATGGGAAGGGGAGCAATGCTCGTGGTGTCATGTCTCCATATCTCATTTTATCTAGCCTGTTTTTAAATTCGTCTATCATTTTTGCACACACATTTTCATTTAACTTGTTCCAAACGTCTATTATCCTGTGGGGAAAGCTGTTCTTTTTCAGGTCTCTTCTATAATTGTCTCTCTTGATTTTCTTTCTATGTCTTCTTCTATCTCTACCATCCTATTTTATTAGATCCTCTCTATCAATAATTTCCATGCCTTTCATCATTCTATAGTTATCAAGTCTCCTCTCTTCTTTGCTCCAATGTCTGTTGTTCAAGTTTTGCCAGCCTCTCTCATATGATAGTTCTGGGAGCATTGGTGCCAATTTCGTAATTGCTCTTGTATTCTTTCAAGTTTTCTTATAACTTTTTTTTGTACTTGGTGACCACATCGTCACTGCATACTCCAATTTTGGTCTTATCAAAGTGACAAGTATTTTCTTCACCATTTCTTCGTCCAGGTATGTAAATGCCACTTCGATTGATTTTATTAAATTATAAGTTTCTCCAAAAAATTTGTTTATATGTTTCTCAGGGGACATATTCATAATAATGACTCCTAGATCCTTCTCTTTTTCCACTTTTTTCTTCCTCTCTCTATGTATATGATCCCACTATTCTTTTTTTTTTTTTTTTTTTTTTGCTTCTTCCGAATTCCATTATACTACATTTCTTAATTTTGAATTCCACCTCCCACTTCCTACTCCATTCCCATACTTTATTGAGATCATTCTGAAGTGACTCAATCTTCTTCGGTGCTCGCTTTTTTCAACATTTTTGCATCGTCTGCGAAGAAGCTCATATAACTTTCAATTCCTTCATCCATATTATTAATATATATAGCAAACATTATTGGGGCAGGTACTGTTCCTTGTGGAACTCCACTAATCACCTCATCCCAATTGGAATGTTTGTCTTTGATCACCACTTTCATTTTCCTTTCATGCAAGAAGTCTTCCATCCACTTAAGTAGTTTGCCCTGTATTCCTCCTTTAGTTTCTAATTTCTTTAGCAATTTCTTATGTGGCACCTTATCAAAAACTTTTTCAGGTCTAGAAAGGCACAATCAGCCCATCTATCTCTTTCCTGTATTATATCTATTAGTCTTGAATAGAAACACATCAGGTTTGTGATTACAAAGGATTACAAAGGCGGAGCATGTCGACAGGAGACCTTTTGGTCCATATCTAGGTCGGTTGCGAAAAAAAATCATAATGAAATAATAAATAAAAACTATAATGATGTAAATAACAAATAAAATACATAAATAAATGCATAGGTATAGTTAAATAATAAACAAACAGGTAAATAGTAAATAATAATAAATTGACATATAACTAATAATAAATGAAAATCAGACAGACAAATGATAACAAAACAAAAACAAATATAAAATAAATTATAATCATTACAGCATCTTGCTTAGGTGTTTATCTAAATGATTCTTAAAGCTTCGAATTGAACTACATTGCACTACCTGTGCAGGAAGTTTATTCCATTCATTAAATACACAGTTGGCAAAGTTGTTTCTACCTACTTCCAAATTGAATCTATTTCCGGACAGTTTGAGACCATTGTTTCTTGTCTGATTCTCATTCAATGTGAAAATTTTGTCACTTTTGATGTTGTCAATTCCCTTTAGAATCTTAAAGACCTGTATCAAGTCACCTCTGAGTCTACGCTTTTGGAGAACAGATTCATGTGCTTTAGTCGATTTTCGTACGATTTATCTTTGATATTTGGAATCAGTTTTGTGGCTCGCCGTTGTACTTTTTCCAGTCTGTCAATGTCTTTAATGAGATTCGGTGACCATACGGAAACAGCATATTCCAAATGTGGACGAACTAACGATTTATATAGCTTGTTAATGAGTGATGGACTTTTGAAATAAAAAGATTGCACAATCAGTCCTAGAATCTTGTTTGCTTTCTCAGAGGCTGAAATACACTGCTTGGATTATTTGAGGTCATTACTGATAATTACGCCAAGATCTTTTTCACTATCCACTTTTGTTAACGAATTTCCAAATAACTTGTAATCCAAATGCATGATCTTCCTCAGATTTAGCTACCATACTTGTAAGAGACTGGTCTATAGTTTGTAGGATCTTCTTCGTTTCCCCCCTTATATATTGGTACTATATTTGCTATTTTCCAATCTTCTGGAACTTCTTCCTTCAATGAACTACTTATTAGACTATGTATTTTGTCTGTTTGTTCGTTCCTGCATTCTCTCAAAATCCAGTTTGCCATTTCATCTGGACCATGCAATTTTCTAACATTGAGATTACTCAAGTGATTCATTATTTCATTCTTTGTTACTTCTATCTCTTTCATAGGGGGGACTTTCCCCTCCCACTCAACATCTCTAAGTTGTATGTTCTCTCTCGCAAACACTGATTTAAAATGCTTGTTCATAATTTCTGCCATTTCTATTTCCTCTGTGTATTCTATTCCTTGTAATTTCACTAATCCTCGTTTGTTTTTCAGTTTGTTGTTTACAAATCTATAAAATAGTTTTGGTTGATCTTTACATTTTTCTATGACATCCTTTTCGTATTTTCTCTTTTCTTCTCCGTGCACTTGTACATATTCATTTCTATAATCAGTATACATTTTCATTTTTTTTGTTGTTGTCTTTTTTCCATTTTATCCAAGCTTTATCCCTTTTATCTTTTAACCTCCTACATCTTTTGTTGTACCAACATTCTACATATTCTTTTTCTTGTTTTTGCCTTGGAACATACTTTTCCACTTCTTCCTCATAAATTTTTGTCAAGATTTTCCATTTCTCTTCTACTGTGGTTTCTTCTTTGTATATCCTTTCCCAGTCTGCTTTTTGAATGAAGAAAAAGAAGATTTTTTTTTTTCCATACATCATTCTTCCCTTTCTATATTGTTCATTTTTTCCCATATATTTATTTTCATTTAGTTCCAGTTCTACTCATATGTGGTCACTTTTACTTAGTGGTGTCTTATATTCAATCTTGTCCACTATTTCAGGTTCTGATGTGATTATTAGGTCTAGTCTCGATGGCTCCTCATTTCTATACCTAGTATTCTCTTGAATCCATTGTCATTGTATATTCTATAATCATATCAAGTAGTACATTTGCCCATAGGTCATCTCCACCTTTCAGTGCCACCTCTTCCCAGCAGATTTCTTTAAAAATAAACTCACCTTTTATAACTATTCTTTCTCCATCTTCCATTATCTTAGTGTTATCTTTGTGACTACAAACATATTTTTCTGTTCTCTCTCTTCCCACAAAGCCATTTTAGGAGGCACATAATTTACCACAAACTTCCTGTCTCTATCCTCTATTTCCATCATAATCATCTCTATTCTTTCCATATGTAACATTCCTCACATTTATATCCTTCTTAGTCACGAACATATCTCCACCCCCTTGTTTTACTTCTGTTTCTAATCCAATAATTATATACACCATGTCCTACACTGTTGGGAGGTAATGGACCTTTCAATTTTGTCTCTACAATTCCCATTATGTCAGGTTCTTTTTCCTTCAGGTAATCATTCAGTTCATCCAAGCCTGTTATTAAGCCATCTATATTTGTGAAGGACACTTTTAATTTTCTGTTACCTCCATCCTGTTTTCTGTTTTTCTCTACTATGAACCATTTCCTCACTTTCACTACTTTGCAATAGAATTTGTCTTTGTCTGCCTCTGTTTTGTTCTCATTTTTTCCTTAGCTTCGATTCTTTTTGTTTTTTCTTCCTCTCTTTCCTCTTTATTCATCTCTCTTTTTATCCATACCTGTTTGTACTGATCACTTTCTGCTAGTTTCCCTGTTTTTGATAAGACATTCTCTGCTGTCATTTGTGACCTGAATTTAACCTTAATTGGTCTGGTCTTGTCTATACTGTATTTCCCTAGTCTATATATTTCTTCAATTTCTTTCCCTATTTCCTGTTCACCTTCTTGAAATATTTTTAATACCTTGTTTACCTTTTCTTTCTCATCTCTTACTCTTGTAGTCCTATTTGGATTATGCTTCTCTTCCATTCCTAATATAATTATACATTTCTTTTTATCTGCTAAGTCTCTTACTATATTCTCCTTCTCTCTCATCACTTTAATAACTGTCCTTAGTGCGTGTATATGTGTGTGTCTATATATATGTACAACACTAAATGGGTACCAGTGACTAGATAAAAATTTTATCAACTACAATGCACTTCAATGCTAAGCCATCAACATTGGAAGAACCGTGGAGGCACATGCAGAAATTGAAACGTGGTACACCTGAGGACTCGAAGCAACGGCTGCAAGCATGTGACCAGTGCCGTATTGACTTAGACCATTACATCATCAAGAGAGATCTCTCTTGATGGTGTATTGGTCTAAGTCAATATGGCACTGGTCAAGTGCTTGCAGCTGTTGGTTTGAGTCCTTGGGCGTACCATGTTTCAATTTCTGCATGTGCCTCCATGGTTCCTCTGATGTTGATGGCTTAGAATGAAAGTGCATTGTGGTTGATAAAAAATATATACAGCCACTATCCGAGTTATGACCTAGATAGGTTCTGACCAACCAATCGTAAGACGGATCCTATTCAAAATGGCCGACACGAGGGTTCTACTCTAGGATACATGATATCAATCTGTTGCATTTTTAAGTAACTTTTTCTATTGAATACTATTAAATACAAGCTGTTTATTGTTTATTCATCAATGCTTTTTAGTTTCATTTTTATAATTGTAGGTACTGTATGTATATACTATACCTGTATATACACACACACACACACGTATTAAATATAACCTTGCTTACCATTTTTAAGTTTTTTAAATTGTAGTTTCCTTTTAATAATTTTTTCTTAATTCTTCAATTGTTGTATGTACTCTAAATATATGTGAATTTTGAGATCTATTTTTCTCATCCATTTCAATCCATTCTAAGTGTGAGATATAGGTACAGTACATTTATCTTTGTATACAGCATTGAGTAAAAGCAGCAATGACTGCAACAGCACTGTAGGAGAGAAGCCAAACGCAGAGTATGGGATTCAATGTATTTAACGTTGTGCCCAGCAGGGCTTCTCCCGAAATAACATAGTGGACTTTTTTAAGGCTATCGACCCATAAGGGGGTCATTAAGCCTGGTGTGAAGTTGTTCAGTCTCTACTTTTTTTTTTTTTTTAACACCAGTTTCATGTTCGTTTCTCCCCGCAAGCTCAGGTTATATAAGGAGTCAGATGTTTGTCCACTATGTTATTTCTGAAGAAGCCCTGGTGGACAAAACGTTAAATACATTGGATCCCATACTCTGCGTTTGGCTTCTCTCCTACAGTTGTATAGTATTATTTTCAGTTGCTTAGTTGTTAATATGATATGGTAAGTTAAAGAAAATATTTATTATAGTGTATTCGTATTAGTAAACTCATAATAGGTATCAGCTAGATGTGGTCATACGTACGTAAATATCCTTCATCCATAATTTATCAAACTCTTCCACAAATGCCTTAGCTGCAGACGCATCACTGCTAGCAGCCTCACCTTTCGACAACACGTGGTGAACCTGGTAACACTCTCGAAAGCAACAAAACCACCCAGCACTCACTATGAATTTATGTGAAGCGTATTCTTCACCTGCACGTTCTTTCAACATGTGAAATTAACTTGTAGCCTTACTTTGCACTGCTTGCAACGTCACTCACATTTCTTTGCCTATTATCTTCCAACCACATGTATAGCAACTTTTCCATCTCTGCCATAACTGCCGTACGCGATGCCGGTTGCCACAACTATCTTATGCACTGTGCTGCCAGACATGTACAGTAAACTCATAATAGGCATCTGCTAGATGTGGTTGTAAGTATGGGTGGTCGTAACTCGCGTATGTTGTAACTCGGATAGTGACTGTATATATATATATGTATGTGTGTGTGTATTTACCTAGTTTTATTTTACAGGAAGGGGAGCTATGCTCGTGGTGTCCCATCTTCATATCTCGTTTTACCTAGACTGTTTTTAAATTCGTGTACCATTTTTTGCACATACCACATTTTCATCTAACTTGTTCCAAAAGTCTATTACCCTGTGGGGAAATCTGTTCTTTTCTAAATCTCTTCTATAACAGTGTGTATATATATATATATATATATATATATATATATATATATATATATATATATACTATATATATATATATATAGTGTATATATATATATATGTATTTACCTAGTTGTATTTTGCAGGAAGGGGAGCTATGCTCGTGGTGTCCCACCTTTGTATCTCGCAGTGTCTAGTTTGCTTTTAAACTCATGAATGGTTTTTGCGCACACTATTTCCTTGTTCAGTTTGTTCCAAGTGTCTACCACTCTATGTGGAAAACGGTTTTTCTTAAGATCTCTTCTGTAGCTATGTTTTTTTATTTTCTTTCCATGTCCTCTTGTGCTTCTCCTGTCCCAGTTTAACATGTCCTCTCTATGAAGTATTTCTGTGCCTTTCATGATTCTGTTGGTCAGTAAGTCACCTCTCTCTCTTTGCTCCAGAGTCGGTAAATCTAGTTTGGCCAATCTCTCCTCATATGACAAGTTTGTAAGTGCAGGTGCCATTTTTGTTGCTGCTCTCTGGATTCTATTTTCTTTATATTCTTTTTGGTACTGGGTGACCACAATGTTGCCGCATATTCTAGTCTAGGCTTTATCAGTGTGACCAATATTTTTTTAATAATTTCTTCGTCCAAATATGTAAATACCACTTTTATTGATCTTAGCAAGTTGTAAGATTCTCCAACAATTTTGTTTATCTGTTTGTCATAGGATAAGTAATTTGAGATAATTACACCCAAATATTTTTTGGATCTCTCCTTCTTTACCTCCTTGGTTCCAATTCCATATTGTCCTGATACTCTGTTATTGCTTTTTCCAACTCCATTATGCTACACTTCTTAATATTGAAGTCCACCTCCCATTTCTGACTCCAGTTCCATACCTTATTCAGGTTTTCTTTCAGTGATTCGCAATCCTCTTCAGTTTTTACTTTCATTAACATTTTGGCATCATCAGCAAAGAAGCTCATGTAACATTTCACATCCTCATCCATGTCATTCACATACATAGATGAGATATAGTACAGATCCTTGTGGTAGTCCACTGATCACCTCTTTCCAATCTGAATATTTTTCTCTGAGCACTACACTCATCTTTCTACCAATCAGGAAGTCCTCCATCCATTTTAGTAGGTTCCCTTGTATCCCTCCTATATGTTCGAGTTTCTTTAATATTTTTTGTGTGGTACTTTGTCAAAAGCTTTTTGTATGTATTTACCTAGTTGTATTATACTGAGAGGGTAGCCATGCTTGCACTGGCCTGTCTTTGTATCTCTCAGCATATAGTTTGTTCTTAAATTTTTGTATGGTTTTTGCACACACTATTGTTTCATCCAATTTGTTCCAGGGCGTTTGGGATAAATTTTACACTTTTTTGGAAAAGAAAGAAAAATGTCTTATCTTGGCCTAAAATTGATGTATTCTTAAAATTCAAAGTGCATCGCTTACAGGATCTTTTGCCAAATACAACTCACTTGAAGAAGCCATCCATGGCCTTCCCCATCGAGCTGAGTCCTGCTGCCACACCTATGATCTTCCCACAACCATCCTCTCCACCCAGCACTTGACAACAGTGGACAGTAATCCAATATAGCCATATGAAGTGAGTCAGAGTCCCTCTTCTAAGATGTGGGGTGACTTGACGTGGCCTTTGTTGGAAACACACTCAAAGACCATCATAGTTTGAGGGAACTTGGTCTTCATAAAGTGTGGGACTTTGTGTGGACTGTAGGCTAGCCACCTGTTGTTCTGCACATTGCACAACTGGTCCTGGCAGATGTTCTTCTCATCTGAGAAGAACCAGAGCATCCTTGGCTCAACTGGGTGTTTGACCTTGTTCAGGAGTTTCTTGGCTTTCATAAGGCAGTTCTAAAGGGCCTTGGCAGTGAGTAGTTGGCCCTTGAGCCTCTTGTATGAGGAGTAGCTTTCTTCATAGTCACCACTCCACACCATTCTCTCTCGCCAAGGTCGGCATTGCCTTGCCTGGATCTTGCCATACCTTTTGTTGGAGCTTCTCGACATATTTTGTTGTGCGGACAGAGTCAGAACGCCTGCTATGATCCTTTCTACTGGCCACAGCTTCCATTTCTCCGCTGCAATTCTCCAGCTCACATCTCATAGCCTTCATGGTATTCAAGGAGCTCTGAGCTGCAGCTAAGGCTTCCAAATTTTTTAATTTGTCATGAATTATCATGATGCAAGTCATTCTCTTCCAATATTCTGGTTCTTTCCTATCATCCATGCTCTCTAGCTCTCACTACCACCAATAGTACAGAGAATCAGCTATCCATTTCACTTTGCCACTATCAATTCCTTCAAATGGTTCTGAATTGAGAGATAAAAAAATGATCAAATTTATCCCGAACACCCTGTACACACACACACACACACATATATATATATATATACATATACATACAAACTATATATATATACATATTATATACACACATATATTACACCTGGATAAGGAAATTATCAAGAAAATATTACAAACACCGATAAGGCCAAAACTGGAACATGAAGCGCCGATATGGTCACTCAGTACAAAAAAGAATACAAGAAAATTAGAAAGAATACAAAGAGCAAAAACAAAGTTGGTCCCAACACTTGCAAACCTGACATATGAACAAAGACTGGTTGAACTGGAATTACCAACCCTAGAACAAAGAAGAGAATGAGGGGACCTACTAACCATCTACTGAATTATGAAAGAAAAAGAATGCCTTGATAGAGAGGACTTATTAAAGCAGGACAGAGGAAAAACAAGAGGACATGCAATGAAACTCGAAAAGGATAACTACAGAAGAGACCTGAAAAAGAACAACTTCCCACACAGAATGACAAATATATGGAACAAATTTGATGAAGAAATAGAGTGTGCAAACACAATACAAGAATTTAAAAAACTTGATCTTGCAAGATACAAAAACAGGTCACCATGAGCATAGCTCCCCTTCCCATATAATACAACTAGGTAAATACACTCACACACACACATTATATATATATATATATATATATATATATATATATACATAAATACACACACACATACGACAGTCGAAGTGACAGTGAAGATTGGAACTCCAGGAAAAACTTCAATTTTTGTGGATATCAATGACGAGGAAGTACTTGTGTTGCATTAGTAGGGAAGGGAAAAGCTCATGGTGTAGTGGGAAGGTGAAGAAAAAGAAGGGGAGGGATTACTTAGGAAAATGGAAGGAAATGAGGAAGGGGACGATTGGGCCCCAGAAGTCAGAAGGAATGTCAACAAAAGGTGCGCAGACGATAGAGGTGAAGTTGAAGAAATGAGTAAAAATGTAAAAATTAGAAATATAGATAAGAGCAGAGCAATGGAAGGTGGAGATGATTATTTCCATGGATTTAATGAGGGACAAGATGACAACCTCCCCCGATTAGTAAGTCTAGAGGAAAAACTAACAAAAATGAACGAACAGTGGGAGGTTAGGTTCAGTCAACTTACACTGGTTACACAAACAGTTGATAAATTGGAAGAACTAAAGAAGGAGAACCAAAATCCAAATAAATAGAAGAATTAAAAAGACAGTTAAAAGAAGTAAAGGATGAGAATTAGGAATTAAAGAATAATAATAAAGAGAATAAAGAGTCCATAGAAAAAGAGGTAAGTGGTTGGAAAAAAGGTTCAGGAAAATAGCAAAATTGAATTTAGAGATAAAGTGAAACAACATATGAAGGAACACACTATGGACGCAATTATTCAAGTGATGAGAGAGAAGGAGAATATAGTACTAGGCTTAGCAGATAAGAAAAAGTATAATTATGTTAGGAATGGAAGAGAAACAATCCAAATAGGAATACAAGAGTAAAAGAGGAAAAAGAAACAGTGAACAGGGTACTATATATATTTCAAAAAGGTGAACAGGAAATAGGGAAAGAAATTGAAGAAATATAGAGACTTGGGAAATACAGTATAGACAAGACCAGACCAATTAAGGTTAAATTCGGGTCACAAACAACAGAGAATGTCTTATCAAAAACAGGGAAACTAGCAGAAAGTGATCAGTACAAACAGGTATGGATAAAAAGAGATGAATAAAGAGGAAAGAGAGGAAGAGAAAACAAAAACAATTGAAGCTAAGGAAAAAATGAGAACAGAACAGTCAAAGACAAAATCTATTGGATAGTGGGTATGAAAGTGACAAAATGGTTCATAGGAAAGAAAAACAGAAGGGAAACAGAAAACAGGATGGAGGTAACAGATAATTAAAAGTGTCCTTCACAAATTTAGATGGATTAATAACAGGCTTGAATGAACTGAATGATTACCTGATGGAAAAGGAGCCTGATATAATGGGAATTGTAGAGACAAAACTGAAAGGTCCATTACCCCCCAACAGTGTAGAGCATGGTGTATATAATTATTGGATTAGAAACAGAGAAGTAAAACAAGGGGGTGGAGTTATGTTCGTGACTAAGAAGGATATAAATGTGAGGAATATTACATATGGAGAGAATAGAGTGGAAATTATCATGATGGAAATAGAGGACAGGGGCAAGATTAGCAGGAAGTTTAAGGTAAATTATGTGCCTCCTAAAATGGCTTGGTGGGAAGAGAGAGAACACAAAAATATGTTAGAAGACAAGAATAACACCAAATAAGATAATGGAAGATGGAAGAAAAATTATAATGGGTGACTTTAATTGTATAGAAATTTGCTCGGAAGAAATGACAGTGAAGGGTGGAGATGACCTATGGGGAAATGTACTACTTGATATGATTATAGAACATGCAATGACACAATGGATACAAGAGAATACTAGGTATAGAAATGAGGAAGAGCCATCAAGACTAGACCTAATAATCACATCAGAACCTGAAATAGAGGACAAGATTGAATATAGGACACCACTAAGTAAAAGTGACCACATATTAGTAGAACTGGAAAATGAAGAAAAATACATGAAAAAAAGAACAATATAGAAAGGGAAGAATGACATAGGACAAAAAAAAAAAAAAAAAAAAAAAAAAAAAAAAAAAAAAATATAACATGAGAAAAAAAATTCAAAAAGCAGACAAGGAAAGGATATACAAAGAAGAAACCACAATAGAATATAAATGGAAAATTTTGACAATTTATAAGGAGTAGAAAAGTATGTTTAAGACAAAAACAAGAAAAAGGATATGTAAAATGTTGGCACAACAAAAGATGTAGAGTTAAAAGATAAAAAGGAATAAAGCTTGGATAAAATGGAGGAAAAAAAAAAAATTACTGATTATAGAAATGAATATGTATAAGTGTGCAGAGAAGAAAAAAGAAAACACGAAAAAGATGTCATAGAAAAATGTAAAGATCAATCAAAACTATTTCATAGATTTGTAAACAATAAACTGAAAAACAAACAAGAATTAGTGAAACTACGACAAGGAGGAATAGAATACACAGATGAAATAGAAATGACAGAAATTATGAGCAAGCATTTTAAATCAGTGTTTACAAGGGAGAACATACAACTGAGAGATGATGAGTGGGAGGAGAAAGTCCACCCTATGAAAGAAATAGAAGTAACAAAGAATGAAATAATGAATCACTTGGGTAATCTCGATGTTAGAAAATTGCATGGTCCAGTCTAATAAGCAGTTCATTGAAAGAAGGAAAAGTTCCAGAAGATTGGAAAAGAACAAATATAGTACCAATATATATGGGGGTAAACAAAGAAGACCCTACAAACTATAGACCGGTCTCTCTTACAAATACGGTAGCTAAAATTTGTGAAAGAATGATCAAAATTACATGGATAAGGCATTTGGAAAAAAAAACAATGTACTAAATCCAAGGCAGTTTGGATTTAGACAAGGAAGATCATGTCGCAAACCTGATGTTTCTATTCAAGACTAATAGATATGATACAGGAAAGAGATGGATGGGTTGATTATGCCTTTCTAGACCTGAAAAAGGCTTTTGATAAGGTGCCACATAAGAAATTGCTAAAGAAATTAGAAACTGTAGGAGGAATACAGGGCAAACTACTTATGTGGATGGAAGACTTCTTGCACGAAAGGAAAATGAAAGTGGTGATCAGAGACAAACACCAATTGGGATGAGGTGATTAATGGAGTTCCACAAGGAACAATACTGGCCTCAATAATGTTTGCTATATACTAATGATATGGATGAAGGAATTGAAAGTTATATGAGCTTCTTCGGGGACGATGCAAAAATGTTGAAAAAAGTGAACACTAAAGAAGATTGTGAATCACTGCAAAGCGATCTGAATAAAGTATGGGAATGGAGTAGGAAGTGGGATGAAATTCAACATTAAGAAGTGCAGTATAATGGAATTTGGAAGAAGCAAAAAAAGAATAGTGGGATCATATACATTGGGAGAGGAAGAAATTAAAAAAGTGGAAAAAAAGAAGGACCTAGGAGTCATCATTATGAATAATATGTCCCCTGTGAAACATACAAAAAAAATTCTGGAGAAACTTATAATTCAATAATATCAAAGTGGCATTTACATACCTGGATGAAGATATGGTGAAGAAAATACTAGTCACTTTGATAAGACCAAAATTGGAGTATGCAGCGACAACGTGGTCACCAAGTATAAAAAAAATGTATAACAAAACTTGAAAGGATACAAAGAGCAATTACGAAATTGGCACCAACGCTCTCAGAACTATCATATGAGGAGAGGCTGGCAAAACTTGAGCTACAGACATTAGAACAAAGAAGAGAGAGAGGAGACTTGATAACTATTTATAGAATCATGAAAGGCATGGAAATTATTGATAGAGAGGATCTAATATAATGGGATAGTAGAGATACAAGAGGACATGGAAAGAAAATCAAGAAAGACAATTATAGAAGAGACCTGAAGAACAACAGCTTTCCCCACAGTATAATACACTTTTGAAACATTAGATGAGAATGTGGTGTGTGCAAAAACAATACACGAATTTAAAAACGGTCTAGATAGAATGAGATATGGAGACAGGACACCATGAGCATAGCTCCCCTTCTCGTAAAATACAACCAGGTAGGTATATACATGCCATACTGGGAGAGAGAAAAAAAAAAGGCAATTTTCATGGATTTCAGCGACAAGGGAGTACTTCCGGCGTATTTGTTCACTGAGTGCTATGACATGGACAGCATGTCAATGAGGACGGATTTTGGTGCTAGTATAATCGTTTTCAGCTGAGCAGAGCATCATGCAAGACGGAGCTCAGCATCGAATCGTCACATCAAGTATCAAGTATTAGTAGGGAAGGGGAAAGCTCGTGGTGTAATGGACAGGTGAAGAAAAAGAAGGGGAGACTTTATTGAGGATAATGGAAGAGAATGAGAAAGGGGACGAATGGGCCCCGGATGTCAGAAGGGGTGTCAACAAAAGGTGAGCAGAAGAATTAAAAGTAGAAATATAGATGATAGCAGCTCAATGAAAAGAGGAGATAACTACTTTTATGGATTTAATGAGGGAGGAATAGACAACCTCCCCTGACTAGTAAATCTAGAGGAGAAACTAAAAAAAATGAACGAAGCATGGGAGGTTAGGTTTAACCAACTAACACTAGTTACACAAAGAGTTGATAAACTGGAAGAACTAAAGGTGAACCAAAATCTATCTAATGAAATAGAAGAATTAAAAAGACAGTTAATAGAATAAAGGATGAGAATGAGGAATTAAAGAGGAATAATAAAGAGTCCATAGCAAAAGAGGTAAGTGGTTGGAAATAAAGTCCAAGAGAATAACAAATTTTAATTTAGAGATATAGTGAAACAACAGATGAAAGAAGAAACAAAGAACACAGTTATTAAAGTGATAAGAGAGGGGGAATATAGTAAGAGACTTGGCAGATAAAAATGTATAATTATATTAGGAATGGAAGAGAAGCATAATCCAAATAGGACTACAAGAGTAAAGGAGAAGGGAAAAGTAAACAAGGTATTAAAAGTAGTTCAAGAAGATGAATAATAGGGAAAGTAACTGAAGAAATATATAGACTAGGGAAATACAATATAGACAAGACCAGACCAAGGTTAAATTCGGGTCACAAATGATTGCAGAGCATATCTTGTCAAAAACAGGGAAACTAGTAGAAAGTGACCAGTATAAGCATGTATGGATAAAAAGAGAGATGAATAAAGAGGAAAGAGAGGAAGAGAAAACAAAAAAGGAAAAAGCTAAGGAAAAAAACGAGAACAGAACAGTCAGACAGAGATATTCTATTGGAAAGTAGTGGATATGAAAGTGAGGAAATAGTTCATAGAAGACAAAAAGGGAAGGGAAACAGAAAACAGGATGGAGGTAACAGAAAATTAAAAGCATTTTTCAAATATAGATGGCTTAATAACAGGCTTGAATGAACTGAATGAACCAGAGGGAAAAAGAACCTGACATAATGGAAACTGTAGACAAAATTGAAAGGTCCATTACCACCCAACAGAGTAGGACATGGTGCATATAATTATTGGATTAGAAACAGAGAAGTAAAACAAGGGGGTGGAGTTATGTTCCTGACTAAGAAGGATATAAATATGAGGAATATTACATATGGAAAGAATAGAGTAGAGATGATTATGATGGAAATAGAGGACAGGGATGAGAAGAGCAGGAAGTTTGTGGTAAATTATGTGCCTCCTAAAATGGCTTTGTGGGAAGTGAGAGAACACAAAAATATGTTAGAAGACACAAGGATAACACTAAATAAAATAACAGAAGATGGAGGAAGAATAGTTATAATGGGTGACTTTAATTGGAAAGAAATCTGCTGGGAAGAGATGACAGTGAAGGGTGGAGATGACCTATGGGGAAATGTACTACTTAATATGATTATAGAACATACAGTGACACAATGGATACAAGAGAATACTAGATATAGAAATGAGGAGGAACCATCGAGAGTGAACCTAATAATAACATCAGAACCTGAAACCGTGGACAAGATTGAAAAGCAGACTGGGAAAGGATACACAAGGAGGAAACAACAGTACAAGAGAAATGGAATATTTTGACAATTTATAAAGGAGTGGAAAAGTATGTTCCAAGACAAAAACAAGAAAAGGATATGTAAAGTGTTGGTAAAACAAAAGATGTAGGGAGTTAAAAGACAAAAGGGATAAAGCTTGGATAAAATGGAAGAAAGACAAATGACCTGAAAAATGGAAAATATATACTAGTTACAGAAATCAATATGTACAAGTGCGCAGAGAACAAAAGAGAAAATATGATAAAGATGTCATAGAAAAATGTAAAGAACAACCAAAACTATTTTATAGATTTGTAAACAACAAACTGAAAAACAAACAGGAATTATGAAACTATGACAAGGAGTTGAATACAGTGAGGAAATTGATATGGCAGAAATTATGAACAAGCATTTTAAATCAGTGTTTACAAGGGAGAACACTCAACTTAAGAGATGTCAAGGGGGAGGAGAAAGTCCCCCCTATGTAAGATATAGAAGTAACAAGGAAGGAAATAATGAATCACTTGAGTAATCTCAATGTCAGAAAATCGCATAGACCAGAAGAAATGGTAAATTGGATTCTGAGAGAATGCAGAAATGAACTAAGACAAAATACATAGTCTAATAAGCAGTTCATTGAAGAAAGTTAAATTTCCAGAAGATTGGAAAAGAGCAAATATAGTACCAATATATAAAGAGGGAAACAAGGAAGACTGTAACTATAGATTGGTCTCTCTTACAAGTACGGTAGCTAAAATTTGTGAAACAATTATCAAAACTACATGGGTAAGGCATTTGGAAAAAAACAACATACTAAAATCCAAGGCAATCTGGATTTAAACAAGGACGATCATGCGACAAACTTGATGTGTTTTTATTCAAGACTAATAGATATAAAACCAGAAAGAGATGGATGGGCTGATTGTGCATTTCTAGACCTGAAAAAGGCTTTTGATAAGGTGCCACAAAGAAATTGCTAAAGAAATTAGAAGCTGCAGGAGGAATACAGGGCAAACTGCTGAAGTGGATGGAAGACTTCTTGCATGAAAGAAAAATGAGTGTGGTGATAAGAGACAAATATTCTAATTAGGATGAAATGATTAGTGGAGTTCCACAAGGAACAGTTTTGGTCCCAATAAAGTTTGCTGTATATATTAATGATATGGATTAAGGAATTTTAAGTTATATGAGCTTCTTTGTGGACAATGCAAAATTGTTGAAAAAAGTGAACACTAGAAAATTGTGAATCGATACAGTGATCTCAATAAAGTATGGGAATGGAGTAGGAAGTGGGAGATGGAATTCAATATTAAGAAGTGTAGCATAATGGAATTTGGAAGAAGCAAAAAAAGAATAGTGGGATAATATAAATTGGGGGAGAAATTAAAAAGTAGAAAAAGAGAAGGACCTGGGAGTCATTATTATGAATAATCTGTCCCCTGAGAAACATATAAGCAAAATTTTTGGAGACATTTATAATTTAATAAGAACAATCAAAGTGGCATTTACATACTTGGACAAAGAAATGGTGAAGAAAATACTAGTCACTTTGATAAAACCAAGATTGGAGTATGCAGCGACGACATGGTGACAAAACATGAAATACAAAAACCAATTACAAAATTGGCACCAACTCTCTCAGAACTATCATATGAGGAGAGACTGGCAAAACTTGAGCTACAGACATTAGAACAAAGAAGAGAGAGAGAAGACTTGATAACTATTTATAGAATCATGAAAGGCATGGAAATTATAGATAGAGAGGACCTAATAAAATGGGATAGTAGAAATACAAGAGGACATGGAAAGAAAATCAAGAAAGACAATTATAGAAGAGACCTGAAAAAGAACAGCTTTACCCACAGGATAATAGATGTTTGGAACAAGTTAGATGAAAATGTGGTGTGTGCAAAAGCGATACACAAATTTAAAAACAGTCTAGATAAAATGAGATATGAAGACGGAGCATCACAAGCATAGCTCCCCTTCCCGTAAAATACAACTATGTAAATACAAGTTGGTAAATATATATATATATATATAATTTTTATACACACACATGTCTATACAGATATATACATACAAATATTCATGTATTTTTAGACATTTTTGCACATAAAAATATATACAAATTTATACACATTATAATCTTTGTCATACACACATTATATATATATATATATATATATATATATATATATATATATATATATACATACCATATATTGCTTTACATAATCATATTATATCAATATATACAAAGTAATTCTATCATACATGTTGAATGGTACAACATACAATGCATACAATTTTACATATCAATTAAATATTATATAGCATATATTCAATGTATATATATATAATATATGTATATATATATATACATATATGTATACATATATATATATATATATATATACACACACACACACATATACACACACACACACACACATATACACACACACACACATATATATATATATATATGTATATATATATATATATATATATACTGTATATATATATACATATATATATATATATACATATATATACATATATACACACACACACACACACACACACACATATATATATACATATACAATAATACTGATGACCCACATATACATATATATATATACATATATATATACATATATATATATATATATATATATATAGATACACACACACACCTATTTGTTGCCCAATTGAGATGTATTTAAAATTATAAAAAAAAAAAAAAAAAAAAAAAAAAAAATGGACACAGGTAAACCATATTTTCACATACAATTTTACATCGAATTTTGTATACAAACATACATTCTATAGAAAAAATGTACACATACATGCATGGTTTGTGTGTGTGTATATATATATATATATATATATATATATAAAATAATTTACATGTAATAAATGTATACACACACTACACACATATATATATATATATATATATATATATATTTATATGTGTGTGTGTGTGTGTGTGTGTATTATTCAATATTCATATTGAGTACATATATATGTACACATACACATTACATATATATATATATATATATATACACATATATACACACATGTTTTTACATATACTATACTAGAAAATAGACACGATTTTTAACACAATGAATTGCGTTGTATCAATGTAAATATGACAATTTTATAGGTAAAACATTGAGACAACAGTCATTATACACGAAGCTATGTTCAGATAAATTAACTGGAGGAATATTTAGAGTGGATAAATGGCACATCGATGGAAGAGTACAGAACCCGCGCGTCGTTGTGGCGCGTTGTCGCTCGTGACCGCAAATCACTACGCCGACTGCGGTTGAACTTGTTCCAGTTATTCTTCCAATTTCCTTGAGAATGCCCAGCCACTGTCGCTATAACTAAATCATTATCTTACTACTATTATTGTTATTAATTATTTTGCAATATAATCTCAAATGTCATTATTGACGAATTTGGATTTTTGCCTTCCGACTTCCTTGTTGTACATCCCGTTTTTATCAGTAAAGTACATGCAAAAATTACAACCTTAAGACATAATGTAGTATTTACCATATATCACTGACCCGTATTGTTTTACATAGGATAATATGGACAGCTGATGTTATGACCTTTGATGTATTTGCATACAACAAATGGCGTACAACCTGAATATTTTTGTAACTGCTTGTTTATATGCCGTCATACTCAGCTGTCGTTATGCGCATATCGTGATTTGTAAACAAAACATTATTTTTACATCCGTACCAATTCGTTTTTATTTATCTGTGAGAATGGGTGTCTAACTTTGCATGTTTTGGCATGAAATGCTGGTTCCCTTTGAGAGCTAAGCATTATATTAGGTGTTGTGCAAAAGGGTGAATCATTCTACATCCACATCCTGCCTAACTTGTCCGGTAATCTGGGATGGTGTGGCAGCGACTAGCAGGGTTGTCGGGGCCACAGTCTGAAAATAGATTAGCCATGCCAGCCCGTCCCACTGCAAGTTTCACGCAAGTCCCTTGCTAACACGGAACAACGCCATACATCCTGTCATGCTTTGTAAATAAGGAAGATAATACTTTCTTTTGTAAACAGAGTAGCGTACTATCACGCATAGATGAAATACGCCTTACTGGTGGGGTACCCGCAACTCCGCAAGTGAAGGTCGGATGAAAGGGTTACTCACCTTGCTTGGGCTTCGTCCAAACTCTGGTCCGTGATGTTCATGATCTGTTCGAGGATTGTATTAATGTCCTGCTTCCGTGCTTCCGTGTCGGGGGTGGCAGCCCCCTGGCTGGGGTCCACGGAACCCCCCATACCATAATGCTGTGGCATAAGCATCCCTTGCGTCGTGGGATGCATCATGCCTCGAGCCTGATCGTCCATGCCTTTATACCGTACACCAAAACACACTATTCACAAAACACGCAAACACTAGCTTCCTGTGTCGGGAGCAATAGCTGGACAGCCACAGCTTACACGAACCCCACTACCACTCCGTTAGATTCGGTCCGTTTAGAGGGCAACACTTATGCTGCTTGCAGCCTGCCTGTTTTCGTGACTGGACCTGCGGCAGAGAAGTGTCAACAAACAAGCAGCAAGTAGCAGCAGGAGCAACAGCGCAGGGTGGAGGCAGGGACAGAGCTAGAGAGAAGGAGAGAGAGCGCGCCGCGCCGCTACACCACCGTGACAACCAACCACCACAGCGGGACTGAAGAAGAGGCAAGAGGCACGAGTTGCCGTTTGTGTGAGTGTGTCTGTGTGTGCGTGCGTGTGTGTGTGTGTGCGTATGTGTGTGTTTGTGTGTATGCGTGTGTAGTGTTGCTGCCTATAGTAGCCAAAACACTTTCATACCGACAACGAAAGAAAACACTGTTAACACAGTCCTCCTAAAGGTCCTACTTTTAGTATTGGACATAATTTGTACAATATTTCCCAGTATCTACATAAATAGAAGAAACTGAGATGAAGGTAGCCGAATATAAAACAGTGCCGTTTTCTTATAAACTTGCCATTAAGTGGGAGAAAACGCGACGATCACCAATCAAAGCGCTTCGTTCTCCCGGCCAGACCATAACCTGATGAGCTAAGCCACACACACTACGCACGGTACGATCAATAGCAGAACTAGTTATATTCTGACATTATGACACATGGATTCCTATGTATCTTTAATCATATGATGAATTAGATATATAACATTAATATCTGCATTGTATTATACAGTAAATGACCAAATATCTGGACAGTTAGATAGAAAGTATGAGCAATGTTTACATCGTCTGCCTTTGTGTCCTCAGCCCTGCGCGGGAGTCTTGCTTATTTTAGACCTTTTAGGTGATTTTTCGCAGAGCTGGACGTAATACTACTATCAGTGCAGTTTATCTTATCATATATTTTTATAATTACTACTTTTCCTGGCTGGAAAGTAAAGGAGAAAACTATAATTTTGTGTTAGAATTGAAATATTTTGACCGTCATGGCAACTGAATAACGAAAATGGGCGGCCCATGTTGATTTACATCAGTCTTCAAATGATTAACATGGCTGCCAACGGTGAATTAAGGTTCAAAACAAAGTGGTATCGTGTAATCATCTCCTATTTTTGCCTCTTGTACATGATCCTACGGGTAAAACTTTCTTCCCTTAACCATGCCATGTGCCAGCGTTCTCTTGAAAATTCGTACGAGAGGACTAGCTGGGCAAAATCTTGAAGCTGAAAAGTCGGCATCTGGTTGGACGTAACCTCCGAAGGGAGGAGCCACAGGGTTGTAAATCAATCTAAGTTACATTGCTTCACATGCTGTGATTCTGGACCGTGCCGTCATCCGTGTTGTCCCGGTCCCGTCATAGGCCTACGGGGCACGTGACGTCGTGACATGAAAGGCACACCCGGATATCACACCCCATGGTTACTTTGATCTGGTATTTTTGGTGTTTATATCTTGGTGCATATTCTGCGCAACGCTCCAGGGAACCGTTGCCGATATTTGATTGACGTTCGACACCTCAGATGGACGTGAAGTTGAAAATGACGACAGTGTGCATAATATGGAGGGCCCGAGGGACTGGTGTTTTAATTAAAGCCCACTAGCATTGCCTTAACTCCGCCCAAAAATAGGTGAGGTTTACCTATCACTGGTTATCGCCGACCTGGTATGCCCTAATGCATGACATCTTTTATTAAGGAGGAGTGAAACCTGCCTTGAATAAGAACGAGACCGATTTTTAGAACAGCCATATTACCAGGGCTTCCATTTAGTTGGCTCTTCACTTCATGCATATCTTGCATAATTTTTCACATCGTTTGTGATGCATATGGCGTTTACAATATGCAACAAATGGGTTTTGGGTTTTGAAGTGGAATAAATGTAAGAAAATGCGCGTAGTGAAAAGGTAGTACAACACTACTTCAAATACTATGTAATACCGTCTTCAGTTAATTTGCGTATGGTACCAATGAATATACAATCAAAACAGCCCGTTATGTGAGCTAACGTATTTTCAATCCACCGAAATTATTTCGAAAATTAGAACTTACGTACACTTCATAGCAGACGACTAGAATCACTTCACAGCAAATGTACTTAGACCTCCCATCATACGTAGTGATAATCAATGTTATGGTTCCAGGTATACAATTTAGTTATTTGTGTATATCTGCACACAAATATGTCAATGTGAATGATACAGTTCATCTGGCTGTAAGCTGTTTAAATGAACATAATGATGAAAGTGAAATGAAAGTGAACACAAATACATTGCAAACATTTTGTATGTAAGCGTATTATGCAATTGTACAACAGTGTTTCAAGGAAAAAATCGGAAACATATTCCTCCCTCATGAGAATACATGAAATTGAAAATTAAAAAAAAAAAAAAAAAAAAAATCTAAGATATCGCAGATACCTGAAGCATATTTATTCATTCGATAGGCGCTTTCGTTTCTAATGTTGGATATTTCTAATAGTTCTTGGCGATTGACAATCGAGAAAATGTACATTATAAGTGACATAATATAATACGTGGTACTTTTGACGCATGTAATTATTTGCACATGGAGTAATAATAATCTGATAAATCATAGTTACACTAAGTTTGTGAAGTTTCTGGAATACCCAGAATAGATGCAGCTTAATTCTGAGAAATAGATTTTCACTAGACTGAATAAAATAGTCTCGCGGGAACATGACCAGGTACAATTAACGACGACACTCTGAGACGTGTTATTTATTATGGTTCCGATTGGCGAAGACATTTGTTAGCGCCATAATTGATGAAAAATAGAGGGCGCTCGAAAATTATCAGTTGATGGGGGGGTACCAACGCAATAATGCGCGAACAATAATGAGCTTTGACACGCTATTTTTGGAACACATAATACGGGTCGTTACGTTGTGTATGTTCCTTGTACATACCTATGTACACACTCAATGTGTATAAAACAAAATACATTTTTGGTTGTTCATTTTTCTTATAGTATCAATTCAAATTACG
>NC_134806.1:10864641-10867141 GCF_046742065.1 Oratosquilla oratoria
CATATATTCCCCTCCCCTCCACCCTCCTCCCTCCCTCCTATCTTGGCACCTCCTGGATGACGGGTCATCCTTGCATCCTGTCCACTGTCCTGGGTCAGAAGCAGTGTGGCAAGAACAGCACATCCACAGCAAGGCCGCTTCATAAATTCGGCGACCCCCCTCTCCGTCCCCTCATGCAGGAAAGGAGAAGATGGGGAGAAATCCCTTCGGGCTGAGTCAAATTTTTTGTCATACATACTTCCTCACTCCCCATCCCCCATCCACTCCCCCTCATGCATCACAGCCTTATCTATACACAACCCTTCTCCATTCACCCCTATCTTCTGTTCTCTCCCGTCCTTCCTCTACAGACATTCCTCTCTTTTGTAAAGCCCCTTTCGCCCCATCCATCCATCTCATCCTAAGACGCACCCTCATATTCACTCCTTCCACCTCCGCCTTCCACACTTCTTTTACTAATCTTTCTTCACTCATTCTTTCCATGTGTCCAAACCATCCTAATATTCTTTCATCAACCCTATCTCCCAGCTCCCTTTCCACCCCTGTTCTCCTCCTCACCTCCTCATTTCTCACTCTATCTAGCCTAGTAACCCCTATCATACTTCTCAGACATTTCATCTCAAACACACCAAGGCATTTACTCACTTCTCTCAATCTACATTCTACCTCCACCCCCACTACTCCCTTTCCTGTCACATTCGCACCCAAGTATCTGAAACTATCCACTTCCTCCAGTTTCTCACCCTTAATGCTCAATTCCAGCCTACTGTCACTCCCCTTGTACATCTCATCACCTTACCTTTGCCCACATTTATCTTCAGCTTCCTTCTTTCACACACCTTCTCAAACTCTGTCACTAACTTCCTCAATCCCTCCTCTGAGCCTGCTACAAGTGCAGTGTCGTCAGCAAACAACAACTGGCTCACCTCCCACTTTTCTCCATTTTCTTTAATCATCTCCAACCCCTGACCCACTACCCTTGCATTCACCTCTCGCACCACCCCATCCATGTACAGATTGAACAGCCAGGGCGACATAACACACCCCTGACGAAGTCCCACCTTTACCTCAAACCATTCACTCTCTCCATGTATATACATATATATGTATATATATATATATATATATATATATATATATCTATATACGAATATATATACATATATATTATATATATAATATATATATATATATGCATATATGTACATATATATATTTATGCATACCAGTACATATATGAATGTATATATATATATTATATATATATATACATATGTATAGATATATATGTATATATATATAATATGTTATATATATTATATATATAAATAATATGTATATACATATATATATATATATATATATATATATATATATATATATATATATATATTATATGCATAACCATGTATATTGTGACGTCTATGGGGAAGGGCCAGGTTAAAAAACTAGAGTTCTGCCTAAGAATGATTATTTCCTTCAAAAGAAACAAACAAGATCGAAAAATAGAAGTCGCCAAAACTAGGGAAAATTACAATGTCCGAAACTCGTAAATTCACAGACAAAATACCAGACAATGGGTTTCTAGAACATAAAAGGCTAATATTGCCAAGACACGTATATATATGTGTCGATCAAATATCGACATTCAATAAAGAAAAAAAATAGTCTTAAAGACAATATGTGGTAAGGTCGAGAAATATCGACCATCAGAATGGAAACTAAGTCCTACGTAATAATTTACGTACAAATTACAAAGTCGAGAAAATTCTACGACTAAAAGTCTAAGTCCAACAAAGTGGACGAGTTCTAGCAATGGGACTCTGGTTTAAGCAGAGACCAGAATGATTCGAGAAAATACAAGTCGAGATGAAACTACGACTATAAGGTCTAAGTCCAACGTAGTGGACGAGTGCATGGGAAGCTCCGATAAGCAGAGTCCAGCTTGACCGTTACAAGCAATGATATATATAGACTCTTCTCCGTAAGATCCGGAGAGATGCCAAGTGTCGCTAGACGCGACGATTAACAAGAGTGTTTAGGAATACTTCCTAGTACATACACGGATATTCTTTACATCAATGAATAGAAAATAATATTTGATAAAGGTACCTTGTCAATCTTAGATAAGCAGAAACTTAATAGTTTTTATATGAATATCTATACGTACGTAAATTGGTTCACATGATTATTTCCAGAGCGCGCGTAAGCTATGCACGTTCTCACGCCGGCGTTTCGGCGTCCGAATACAACGGTAATGTGCAATTTATCTTAATCTTACGTAAATCAATTCCTAAGATTGACAAGATAGATCCACAAAATAATATACATACATAAATCTATATGCAAAGTATAGAATAGTTTGTCAAAGCACAAAAAAGAACGAAATACGTCCGATGAATAGAATTCATCACTTTGAGAGTCTCTAGACGTCGATTTACCTCACGTAGGCACAGATCTTTCTCACCGGCGTCCGAAGACTAAAAGAATATGTAATTTC
>NC_134806.1:10869641-10872141 GCF_046742065.1 Oratosquilla oratoria
CTTTTGATTTAAAAAGTCCATCACTCATTAACAAGCTATATAAATCGTTAGTTCGTCCACATTTGGAATATGCTGTTTCCGTATGGTCACCGAATCTCATTAAAGACATTGACAGACTGGAAAAAGTACAACGGCGAGCCACAAAACTGATTCCAAATATCAAAAATAAATCATGCGAAAATCGACTTAAGCACATGAATCTGTTTTCCCTAAAAAAGCGTAGACTCAGAGGTGACTTGATACAGGTCTTTAAGATTTTAAAGGGAATTAACAACATCAAAAGTGACCAAATTTTCACATTGAATGAGAATCAGACAAGAAACAATGGTCTCAAACTGTCCGGAAATAGATTCAATTTGGAAGTAGGTAGAAACAACTTTGTCAACCGTGTAGTTAACGAATGGAATAAACTTCCTGCACAGGTAGTGCAATGTAGTTCAGTTCGAAGCTTTAAGAATCATTTAGATAAATACCTAAGTAAGATGCTGTAAGTATTATAATTTATGTTATATTATTTGTTTTTGTTTTGTTATAATTTGTCTGTGATTTTCATTTATTATTAGTTATATGTCAATTTATTATCATTTACTATTTACCTGTTTGTTTGTTATTCAACTATACCAATGCATTTATTTATGTATTTTAATTGTTATTTACATTGTTATAGTTTTAATTTATTATTAATATGATTTTTTTTTTTTTTTTTTTTTTTTTTTTTGCATCCGACCTAGATATGGATCAAAAGGTCTCCTGTCGGCATGCTTTGCCTTTGTAATCCTTTGTAATTTTTATTTTTTATGATTGACTCCCATCCTTTATACTCGCTTGAGACAGTTAAGTTCATTGTCATGAACAATCCTTCATGTTCCTTACAATACCCTTAGCGGATTAACCAACCCATTCCCCATCCTACCACCCATGAACAAAGTTGGTGGTGACTGTAGTGATGTAATTTGCTGTTACACTTTGATGACAAACGCTAGTAGTCCAGGATCTCATCTTCTCTCAGATCGGGGTCATCAGGGTCCACGTCCCCAGCATCCTGCACCACCAGCAGCGCCTGTGCCGCGAAGAGGTCGGGAAATATAAACACAGCCAGCAGGGCTGTGATTGGCCACGTGCAGGGGTGGGGAAACATGTTCCGCTCTCACTGGGTGCAACTCTCGTAGCTTATCCCTCTTCCGCGGCTGCCTGAGAGAGTCTGCCCCACGTTTCGCACCAAACCACGCGAATTGGTCCCTTATTCTTACCATCAGAAAAGTCGAATTTCCTCTGGCCGACCCTTCCACAAGACTTTTAACATCCTTGAACAACAGGGTAGCGCCTCTAACTCAAAACTGAAAATTTTGAGGGTTGTCCCCCTTTTTACAAAGGATTACAAAGGAGGAGCATGCCGACAGGAGACCTTTTGATCCATATCTAGGTCGGATGCAAAAAAAAAAAAAAAAAAAAAAAAAAAATCATATTAATAATAAATAAAAACTATAATAATGTAAATAAATAAAATACATAAATAAATGCATACGTATAGTTGAATAACAAACAAAAAGGTAAATAGTAAATGATTATAAATTGACATATAACTAATGATAAATGAAAATCAGACAGACAAATTATAACAAAACAAAAACAAATAATATAAGATAAATTATAATCATTACAGCATCTTACTTAGGTATTTATCTAAATGATTCTTAAAGCTTCGAACTGAACTACATTGCACTACCTGTGCAGGAAGTTTATTCCATTCATTAACTACACGGTTGGCAAAGTTGTTTCTACCTACTTCCAAATTGAATCTATTTCCGGACAGTTTGAGACCATTGTTTCTTGTCTGATTCTCATTCAATGTGAAAATTTGGTCACTTTTGATGTTGTCAATTCCCTTTAAAATCTTAAAGACCTGTATCAAGTCACCTCTGAGTCTACGCTTTTTTAGGGAAAACAGATTCATGTGCTTAAGTCGATTTTCGTATGATTTATTTTTGATATTTGGAATCAGTTTTGTGGCTCGCCGTTGTACTTTTTCCAGTCTGTCAATGTCTTTAATGAGATTCGGTGACCATACGGAAACAGCATATTCCAAATGTGAACGAACTAACGATTTATATATACATATAGATATATACATACATATATATATATGTATATATATATATATATATATATATATATATATATATATATATATATATATATATATAATATGAGTGGTAAGAATGTAAATAAATTACACGATTGGGAATGAGACTTTATTCCTGGCCGGTTTCTCCTTATGAGGCTCCTTCAGATGTAATTATTTACAGAATGTGAATGTGTTGGTATTTATAGGAAGTTGCTGTGGTTCATGGGTGCACGGGGGTGAAAATCTGCGTGTTGATTGGTTTGTTGGTTAGGTCGGGTCTGGTGCGCGTCGGGTGGGGGGGAGCTGCCTGCTTCTCTGATTAATTTTCCCAATGCGTATTTTGCGACATGTTTTGCAATTTTGATAGCACCTGTT
>NC_134806.1:10877141-10879641 GCF_046742065.1 Oratosquilla oratoria
AAACGTATGAATATCCACACCTAAGTGAAATAAAGAAAGTTAACTATATGTTACAGTATTAAACTGGTAAATGACGAAATAGAATAAATGAAAATAAAGTCGCTACCATTCACGTTCGAATGTCATCAGGATGCTTTCGACAGGAACAGGATTTTCGAGTGACGTCTGTTATACAAAAACTGTACAAAGATGATTATTCACACTTACGTAGGATACAGAGACTTACATGCTACAGTAATAAATTGGTATATAGTGTAAGGGAATAGATTAGAAAAAAGTTGATAACAGCACATTCACGAAAGTACGTATCTGCAATTAATTACAAGAGGCAATGGGCCATAACTTTTAAGTACACAAACAAACGACGGCAGCACTTCAGAGCACCGCACCTCGTGCACATTGTGGTGCTAAAGGTTTCACGTTTGGCGATAAATGGCAGCGTACTTGCCAAACTTAGTCACGTCACCCAAGCGTCGGTGTCGGGTAAAGTCGACGGTGGTGCCTTAGAATTCGAATATAATTCATTCTAGGAAGCCGTCCGAATGTCAAGACAATAAGTGAAATTCCAAGAAAATAACCAAAATAATATAAAAATCATGGGTGCTTTCACTACCGTTTCTAGAACGAAACTGAGCGCTCAGAGAGCGTGGGTAGAACAACGCATAGATGATCATATCCAAGAAATGTCCTGAGCAGGACCCTCACATGGGACATATGCCCTGGGGCGGCACATTTATGGCGGCGGCAATTCTAGTCTGGATATGCCGCCCACAAGGCTGACAAAATCTAATATAAAAAAATTTAATGGTTGCTTACGCCGTCCGGTGGTAATTCGGTCACACACAGGTGGTGGTTGGGAAGGATGGCCGGGGATTCGTCAAAGTTAAAGATGCAACGGTATCGTCACTTCTGGAGTTGGGTGACGAAGGAAAAGAAGTTCAGTAAAGGAGAGTTAATAAAAACTAGCCAATCAGAAGAGACATGACGTCATGACATCAGCTCTGTGGGTCCTAAAGAGCCCCAGCTCTGAGCGGGTGACGTCACGACTACTAATTTTCCAATTTGCCAAATTTTTAATTTCCACTTTTCCGATTACATATTTTCTGACCATTAATATTTAAATTTTTCATAGTTATTATTTAAAAGTATAGCCAACTCTTGACTTAGCCCCCAGGCGAAGCCTGGCCGGCGCAGCCGGTGGGCTTGTAATTATAAAAAAAAAGGTCAAAGGAGCTCTGAATAATTTACCGTATTATACGAATTTTGTGTTAAAATCAACAGAATATGAAATATTTTCCACTTATAAATATACATATATATATATATATATATATATATATATATATATATATATGTATGTATATATATATACATACATATATGTAGAATATTTATAATATGTATTGTACATATAAGTATATGATATATACACTATGTATATGTATATATATATATATATATGTCTATATATGATATATATATATATATGTATATATATATATAATATATATATATGTATATGTATATAAATATAATGCAAAATGTATTTATATTATATATATATATATTATGTATATATATGTATATATATATACATATATATATAATATGTAAATACATGTAATGTATATATATATTTCTATATATGTAATATATATAATATGTATATGTTCGATGGGTTGAATGAAAAGTTGTGAACCTCCACAATGTGTTATCATCCAGAGCAAAACTGAACCTTAATTTGTCGATATAATTACCGTTTAACAATACACACTTTTTCCAACGGTCCCCTAATGCCTGGATCCCCCTCAAATATAAGTTTGAAGGTTGATCCTGAAGGAACTCATCCAAGGCTCCATAACATCATCGTCCATAAATCGGCGACCAGCCAGGTGCTTCTTCAGGTCAGGAGATGGGGGGGAATTCGGACGGGGCAAGATCCGGTGAATAGGTTGGGTGAGGCAGCAATTGGAATCCACAGTCTCGAATTTTGGCCATTGTCAACGGCGAGGTGTGTGCCGGGGCGTTGTCCTGGTGGAAGATCATGCCCTTGGAGAGCATCCCGGGCCGTTCCTCCTTGATCCTCTGCCGCAGTTCTGTCAGGAGGCTCGCATAATACACCCCGGTGATGGTGTGGCCTTTGGAGAGGTAGTCGATGAATAGGATTCCCTTTCGCGTCCCAAAAGACGGAAGCCATGACCTTACCGGCTGAGGTCGTCATCTTGGTCTTCTTGGAGGTTAGAGAGCTGTTGTGCTTCCCCTGTTCTTTTGTCTCCGGGTGGAAGTGGTGGACCCAAGTCTCGTCCATGGTCATAAATCTTGCCAGAAACCTTTCCAGGTCCTGCTGGATCAAGGTCAAATTGTCCCGGGACAAAGTCGCACGAGTCCGCATCTGGTCATATATCAGAAGACGAGGGATCCATTGGGCAGAATCTTCGACATCTTAACCTCGTTAGTTAGAATGTGGTCTGCGCGCTCCTGAGATATCCCCGCCCGAGCA
>NC_134806.1:10887141-10889641 GCF_046742065.1 Oratosquilla oratoria
AATAATAATAATAATAATAATAATAATAATAATATTAATAATAATAATAATAATAATAATAATAATAATAATAATAACTAGCAGAACCCGTGAAAAATTTCAAGAGCGAATGCTGAATTATAGTTCCTTATGTTGTTTCTAAAGTTAATTGCATCATGATTTTCTCCATCAAATAGTTGCCTGAGAATAGCTGGATATTCACTTAATGGGGGAAGAGACACTTTCCCACTGTGGCAGCAATTAAGAGGTTCACTTGAAAATCTTAAAGCCTGACAATGGTGGCAAACTATGTTCATTTGACCAATATAATACCTCAAATGTCTACCTTCATTTACATTATTTCTTCGTTGTCTTATTCTGTTCCTCATATTTTCAAGATACTGCCTTCTTTCCTCTTCATTCATATAATTTCTTCTCTGTAAGTCTCTGTTCCGCAAATTTTCAAGAAGATTTTCTCTTTCTTGATTGTTCATATTGTTCTTCAATGCTTGCATTCGTTCTCTATTACGGTCTCGTATTATTTGCTTTCTTGTGCTCGTAATCCTTCTCGTCTTCTTCTCTGGCGTTCTCTTGCTGCCTCTGTTGTCTCATTCTTTCTTCCATGTTTTGGGCTTTAGTTGAAATACCAGTAATTTTAAGTCAAAATAACTACTAAGTTTTGTAGTTCGACGAACTATATAGTTTGTAGTATCCG
The DNA here is from genome assembly GCF_046742065.1 of Oratosquilla oratoria. Taxonomy (NCBI): domain Eukaryota; kingdom Metazoa; phylum Arthropoda; class Malacostraca; order Stomatopoda; family Squillidae; genus Oratosquilla; species Oratosquilla oratoria. Next base: position 10,887,836 of record NC_134806.1, read on the forward strand.
TGATAAAATGAATCCATCCAAAATATACTTGCACATGTGCAGGAGAGGCATGCATAGACGTTTGAATGATCGTCAAGGAACCTATGGATAAACTTGAATAGACGTTTGAATTGTCTTCAGGGAACCTATGGAGGAGTGTGATAAACACTATTAAGAATATATTTATTTACCGATTTGATTATTTATTTATTTACCAGTACTTATTTATCTATTATTGGTTTGTTTATTAATTTATTGATCTCCTCAGAAAGCAACGCGACATAACGTCACACGTTATCCGTTGGAAGAGCGGAATGCGCAGCGGACTCTCGAGTCGTCTCTCTCTCTTTCTCTCTTTCTCGTTAGGTCAATCATAAAGGCAATAAATTTTTTTGAATCGTTTATGTCATGTCACAATAAACTTTTATAGACGTTTGATTATCTTCATGTAACCTATGATTAAACTTGTATAGACGTTTGAATACTGTTTATTTATTTATTGATTAATTTATCTACTTATTTTCGTGAGGTTCTGTCAGGAGCTCAGAAAGCAACGCGACATGACGTCACACGTTACCCGTTGGAAGCGCGGAATGCACAGCGGACTCTCGAGTCGTCTCTCTCTCTCTCTCTTTCTCTTTCCCGTTAGGTCAATCATAAAGGTAATAAATTTTTTTAACCGTTTATGTCATGTCACAATGAACTTTTATATGCGTTTATCTTCATGTACCCTATGATTAAACTTGTATAGACGTTTGAATACTGCTAAATAAAAACTGATCCATAACAATGGGTTCTGATCCTGCGCGACACAGATAGGTACAAGTGTATTAATATATAGATAATAATGATGATAATAATAATAATAATAATAATAATAATAATAATAATAATAATAATAATAATAATAATAATAATAATAATAATAATAATAATAATAATAATAATAATGATAATATTAATAATAATGATAATAATAACTGATGATAATAATGATAATAATAATGACAGTAGTAATAACAATAATGGTAATAATGATGATGATATTAGTAGTAATTACAATAATAATAATTATGATAATGACAACGATAACAAAAGAAAATAAGGGTAGCTTTGATCGATTCAACCACTGTCTACTGAAGGGGGGTATAGAGATTAATAAGATGGCCTGGTGACATTCATATGATCACTGAATAAATTAAAACAAATGACCAAATGAGTAAATAAATATGTAAGTAAATAGACAACTAAATAGATAAATGCATAAATGAATAAGTAAATCGATAAATAAAGCGTCACTCCGCACCACCATCACTCACCCAGTACGGAAGAAGTCGATAGAGATAATATTTAACCACTTCGCTACCGAGGGAGTGGGTGCCACGGAAATGACGGAGACAGCCCCGTTGCAGACAGGGTGGAGGCAGGCACGGCAAGATGGTTTCGATAGCTTATGGGTTGGGACAGCTCAGACAAGTGGTTGTGAGATAAATGGAGAAGTGATTTATGGGCCAAAAACTATCCGGTGTTCCAAATGTCCAGCTACAGTATCCACGTCCGAACTTCCGTTTTGCAGATGTCTATTTTTAAACACGCCCAAGAGAATTTGTTGGTGATAATTACTTTGAACAGTATATAAAAGAAGTTATAAAGTAATCATATTTAAAAAGATACTGTAAATCTGTCGGTCAATAATTAGGTTGAACGCAGAATATAAAATACATTTGTGAATAAACTGAATGACAAGTAGATGAAGAGGCCAAGCAGTATATTGTTTAGATGTTTATCTAAATCTTAAAACATGCGATCGCTTCTGCTGATCATGGT
>NC_134806.1:10897141-10899641 GCF_046742065.1 Oratosquilla oratoria
ACGGGTCTAGGTCCGAGTTTATTCCTGACCGATTTCGCTTAGAACTTTTTCAGAAGAAAAGTTAATAGAGATAGTATACCCCCTCTTTCCATGCCTACAGGGCCTCTGCTACAGTGACGCATTTTGGTCTTTTCTTTTTTTTTGGCAAATGCCGTCAGGTGACCTTATTCAACTGAGGTGGCAGACGACTCGAAAGAAAACGGGGTTTCGATTGATTAAGACTCCATTTTTGTCTGCCAGTACTCGCCAAAAAATATTCATAAAACGGCATCATGCCTCGAACTGTTGTTCACGACTCTTTCATTCGTTCTAGCTGTTGGCAGGTGAGCATTCAGCCGAGAAATGGAACTCACACACCCCGCTCAGAGGAAAGGTGCTGTCGAATATAACTCCAGTTCAATAAAAAAAATTAGTATAGGTTTGATATATTTACGGGCTTATGTGATAAAAAATATTCTCGTCACATGGCATTAAAACACATTTCTTTTAAAGTTGTGTCAGGAACTGGTCACACATCACTATTATTATGTATGCCAAAGCTTCGAAGTAAGGGATTATTACGAATGGATTTCCACAGGATTCCCTTGTTGGGACGCTTTGTACATATTATTGATACTGGAAATGTAATAATCACTACTACTATTATACATCAATCTTATGATCATCTCTATTATGATTATTATTATTATTATTACTATAATTACCAGTGTCATCATATTATCATATATTACTGTTACTATTTTTTTTACTATTATTGCTATTACTATTTTTATTATTATTACTATTATTATTATTACTATCATTATTACTATTATAATTATCACTTTCATTTTTACTATTAATCACTATTATTATCATTACTATTATTACGTTCTTACTATTATTACTTTTATTATTACTATTAATACTACTATTAATACTACTATTATTATTATTATCATTATTACTATTATCATTATCATTATAACCATCATCATCATTTATAGGTCTTAAGTGCGGAGCTGAAATGAATGTAATCTGGGTCACAATGAGAAGTGTTTAGGGGAGTCTAACTCAGACCAAGGATTAATTCTACTATAACTAATTTTTTCTGATTATAGAAAAGCGTACTGAACAAGAAATGAAAATAATCCAGCGTTCGAACAAATAAACTAAAGGTAATAAAGGGAAGGAAGCAGAGAGAGGAGAGAGAGAGAGAGAGAGAGAGAGAGAGAGAGAGAGAGAGAGAGAGAGAGAGAGAGAGAGAGAGAGAGAGAGAGAGAGAGAGAGAGAGAGAGAGAGAGAGAGAGAGAGAGAGAGAGAGAGAGAGAGAGAGAGAGAGACTAGGTTCAGGGTCTCTTCCCTATACCCTGCCGTTTTCAGCCCACCGGGTGCCAACTGAGACACCATTACAATTACCCTTTCAATCTAACAACTTTCACCGTCCATACTTTGCTTCCTGAACACCTCCATATATATTCTCTAAAATAAATGTGAATGTTCTCACCATCCCCTATATGCACAGGATCACCTATTCACATGCACAGACAAAATAGAAAATGACAGAGTATTAATCATTGGAAGCCTCGCAGAGGGCCTGTGCGACTCCCCTTGCTTCTTTGCATTATGCAGTACATCTTAAGACATGCTCGTCCAAAAATGTTGAAGTCTATAACAGTAAGCGAATTGTTTATTTTGTACGAAGTTTTCTTAATATTCCTGATGAGTGAGAAGGATATTTAGGGTATTTACAAGTTCTCCAAAGTTCCTTGTGTTACTATAGACATCTTTCGACCCAGTCAAGGGTCATCTTGAAGAGCTACTGTTTGGTGTGGAGACAGAAACGAGAATGAAGACTGGTACATGTCTGGTGAGATTTATACCCGCCGGGGATCCCTTGGAACACGACTGAACGAAGCTACCCACGGAGTGCCGGCGAGCTGCCATTTGGTTGATGAAAATTTCTTCTAATTGATGGGAGCGAAACTTCGGGTTGTGGTTGAATATTTATGAGGGTTTGCACGGGAGGATATAAACTGATTCTTCTGCCTTCCTCAACCTCCTTTTATTCGGTTCTCTGTGTAGAATAGATGTTTGTGTTTTTAGTTGCTGTAAGGTAAGGGAGTTGCCATGGATGTTGGTGTTGTGCCGTAGAATAACTCAAATCTGTGAATATACTCTTATTCGTTTAGATAAAGTGGTGATTGCGAAACTTTTATATTGTGAGTTAAGGCGGCTACAGTTACCAATGTTGCAGGAATATTCATATATAAGGGTCACTTCTTGTAGGGGCCTTGTCTGTGGAAGGTAGCTGTTTCCCATGATGAGATTTGAGGTTCTTGTTTTGTAATAAATAATGAGCTTCATATTTGTGTCAGGATCGGTTGGGGTCGCATTTTTGCTAATTATTAATATTATTATTATTTTTATTATTGTATTATCTTTCCTATCCCAGGACATTGTCCAACTGCCACTTTATTACCTCGTCTACTTTTTTAGGTGTGGGTTTGAATCCTGCACT
>NC_134806.1:10904641-10919641 GCF_046742065.1 Oratosquilla oratoria
TCAAGTGTGCTACCCAGCACACGGGTATGGTCCTTCGCTGGGATGTTTGTGTTGTTTATTTTAAGAGGAGTGTTTGTGATTGTTCTGTTGGTTCGTTTGCAGCGGAAGTGTACAGCATTGCATTTCGACGCGTTGGTCTTAATGCGCCACTGTTGCTCCCACGCGTGTGCCCCGTCTAGGATGTTTTGCATTACGTGTAACGCTCCCTGCAGCGTTTTGTGTCTGCTTATGTGGTTAGTGTCGTCCGCATACGAAAGAGTTAGAGCCTGGTTGCGAGGATAAGCCGGCTCTGGCAGGGTGTGATGAGGTACAGTGATCAAAGAGCTCATTATATTGGCCGTTGTTGGAACTGGGAGAGGTGGTCTGACTGCTGAAGCTGTCCGGCTCCCCTCTCCTCTTCCTGTGGCAACTTCGGCAACGTGGAATACACACACACACACACACACACACACACACACACACACACACACACACACACACACACACACACACACACACACACACACACACACACACACACACACACACACACACACACACACACACACACACACACACACAGACACACACACACACACACACATATATACACATGTATATATATATATATATATATACATACATATATATATATACACACACATAAACACACACACACACACACACACACACACACACACACACACACACACACACACACACACACACACACACACACACACACACACACACACACACACACACACACCTCTCATGGCGCTGTGGTTAGAGCTCTGGCCTGCCACAACGGAGGTCCGGGGTTCGATTCTTGCCCGGGGCTGAAATAATATCAGTATCGCAGCGCTGAGGGGTGTTACTCCAACTCTTGTGGGCGGGGAGTTGGGGGTGTGTGTGTGTGCAAGGTCATAGCATTACCCATAGATCGGACCTACGAGCTCTGAGCTCTCTTCCAGGAGGGAAATAGCTGTCGATCACGAGTCCAACACGTGATCCAAAAGACCAAAGACCAAGTGAATACACACACACACACACACACACACACACACACACACACACACACATATATATATATATATATATATATATATATATATATATACATTTATATATATGTATATTAATACTGATGACCCACTTTCGGAGAAGAATAAGCGAAGATATAGAGATCTGTATATTTCGATCACTTACTGTGATCCACTTGAGCAGATCATATCTGCTGAAGAGGATCACAGTAAGTGATCGAAATATACAGATCTCTATATCTTCGCTTATTCTTCTCCGAAAGTGGGTCTTCAGTACTATTTTACAAATGTGCTCCGACATAACTTTGTTGTGATATATGTATATATATATATATATATATATATATATATATATGTGTATATATATACATATATATATATGTATATATACATATATACATATATATATATACACACACACACACACACACATATATATATATATATATATATATATATATATGTATATATATACATATATATATATATATATGTTCATATATATATATATATATATATATATATATATATATTGGAAAAAATATAGGTTTCATGGTGCGGGGTGAGGTCACGTAAAAATGATCAAGGGGGAGGAATGGTGGTGGAACTACGTGGGATGGTGGAACTCTGTGGGATGGTGGAACTCCGTGGGGAGGTGGAATTCCGTACAGTGGTGGACTTCATGGACGGAATTATGGCAAGATCTCTTGATTGTAGATTTAATTTTGGAGACTTCTCTTTAATAAGAAGGGCCTCGAGAATTTGCAGGCGCTTGGTATCCTGTTCTTGTCCAATAATTTTTGTGTTTTTCTCCATCATTTCCCTTGTTAGAGTGGTGTTGTGGCATGTGATAGTGTGAGTTTTTGGTGTACCATTTTGGAGGTGGAGAGTGATTCTTCTACTAAGTGTTGTTGTTGTGTATCCTATGTATGAGGAGGGTAGGGACTCACAGTTCCCTATTTTGCACGAGTATTCATACACAAGATGACTCCTTTGTAGTTCTCGGATTTTCGTGGAAGGGCTATTTTTCATGAGCAGTGATGAGGTTTTTCTGTTTGTATAATAAATGACAACATCGAGGAAATCTTGGGGCCGGGTGGGTTTGTCAAATTTCCTTGTTAGGGTAGCCATTGTTAGCCAGGACTTGGGTTGCTCTCTTTATTTCTAGAAATAGAGAGAGGAACCCAAGTCCTGGTTAACAATGGCTACCCTAACAAGGAATTCAACAAGATTATTAAGCATGAAATAGATAAATGGTACCTACAACATAATGCGACCAACAAAGAAGGTGAACGAATTAAAATCTTCTACAAGGCCTTCATGCACTTGGATTATAGTACAGATGAACGCATGATAAAACAAACAATCAAAAAATTTGTCAAACACACCCGGCCCCAAGATTTCCTCGATTCCTGATTAAAATTTTGTCATTATCCGGGTGAACAAAAACTAGGTCTCCATATTCTTCCATTTCGTTTCATTTAATTGAAAAGCTCGACGTTTTGTCTTATGAAAGACATTTTCAAGAGTAGACTGCAATAACAAAAAGTACACAATCAATTATAGGAACGATGATAACTGTACAGAAATAAATTATACATGAAGAATTTTGGTGAAATGTGATACAGTACAATTCTGGTAAGATACAAAACGCTCAGTACATCTCATGCTTGTAATTTTTCACACCTACCTTCCAATGTAAGTATCCGCCTTCTTGGTACTCTCTCGTATTGTACCTTTCCCACTTATTACCAAAATTGTTCTTATATTTTACTAGTTACGATGTGTAATTATTTTGTATCTTATTTGACCAAAATTGTATTGTATCATACTTCATCAGAATTGTCCATGTATAATTTATTTTTGTACAATTGTCATCGTTACTGTATTTGATTGTGTACTTTTTGTTATTGCAGTCTACTCTTGAAAATGTCTTTAAGACAAAACGTCGAGCTCTACAATTAAAGGAAATGAAATGGAAGAACACGGAGACCTACGGTGGTATTCTTAAAAGAATATCTTTTCCTTCCAAGGATTTATATAAGATTTATAAAAGGAACGATTCATAGAAGGAAAAAATTCTTTCCCTTCCAAGGATTTATATAAGATTTTTATAAGGAAATATTTATATAAGAAAAATATTTTTAAAGAATACCACCTCTAGTTTTTGTTCACCCGGTTAATGGCAATTTTTTAATCAGGAAATTGAGAGTACAAGAAGAACACTAAATAAGTATTGCAATGTTGTCGTTTTGAACTCCACGTGCATTACAGAAAACCTTTTCCCTTCTTTTACACACACACACACACACACACACACACACACACACACACACACACACACACACACACACACACACACACACACACACACACACACACACACACACACACACACACACACACACACACACACACACACACACACACACACACACACACACACACACACACACACACACACACACACATATATATATATATATATATATATATATATACAGATTATATATATATACATACACACACGCACACGCACACACACACACACACACACACACACACACACACACACACACACACACACACACACACACACACACACACACACACACACACACACACACACACACACACACACACATATATATATATACTGTATATATATATACATATATATATATATATATATATATATATATATATATATATATATATATATATATCGAATGTTTGTATGCATTTATACTCGTACTTAGCTCTGTTCTTTATGGCGCTACCTTCTAGTAACACCGTGGTTGAAGAGTTCAGAGAACCATTTTCCTCACCGGTGCAATAGTCTTAGGCTGAACTCGCAGTATTCTTACTTTTCCTGTGGAGATCATTTGTTGTTATAATGTATTTTTTAATATTCCGTAACGAGTGGTTGAGATCATATAGGTTTCACTGGGTAACCTTATATAAACATGTCAGAGGTATATGAAATCATGTTAGAATTCTTACAGATTAATGAATGAATAATTATGCCTATGATCTTTCCTGTAATACAGACGTAGGTACCTGTGTCAGATGGCCATGGTAAGATGTAAGATCACCAATAGCGACCAGCAGACATTTATTCACCCTTTCAACACAGAGAACTCTCCTCAATTGAATGGAAACGTCTACTCTTGTCAGAACAAGAACTGTACGTCGTAGTTGAGACTGCTGCGTGACTGGGCACGCTCGGAGGTAAGTGATGGGCGTGCGGCCGACGCTTGGGACCAAGGCGGCGACCTGGACGGGCCTCGATTGGGATCCCTTTCTCCCAAGCGAAAGCGTAACCAATGGACCTCTCATCTCCTCCACCACGACCTTCCCCATAGGTATGGAAGAGGCCATTAAAGCCTTCACTGCGACGGCGCCCTTTACAGACTCTGCTCTGATAAGTGGTAGTAGATTATTTGGTCATAATGGGAAGATCAGCTTCAGGACAAAAATGGAATCTGCGCAACCTATCATGCGTCGAGTATGTTCCTCAGCTGAATGAAGTCGTCCAACATTAGCCAGAATAAAGTATTTAACGACGTCTTTGTAGTGATGTCATGTCGTTACAAAGAGCACCCTATATCTGGGGATATTATATTTCGTCGCCCATAATCTGTGTTTCTATCCTTGGAAACTATCATGCTGAGAGGTCGAAGGATAGTGGTCAAAGGATAGAGGCCGAAGGATAGAGCAGTGAAGGATAGATTTAAGGAGGGAAGTAGAAAGGAGGGATGGCAGAAGTTTATTTATTTTTTATTTATTTATTTATTTATTTATTTATTTATTTCTTTTTTCTTTTTAGTAGAGGTTAGTCTCCAGGAATAAGAGAGTGATGAGCGACTATGGTCCGTAGGAGTGTTACTGCGGTCCTTCAAGTACTGATTGGATGGATTTTAGACAGAACCCAATGCAGAACACATCATGGTGGGGGATGGTGGGAGGTAAGTTGGACTAAACATTTTGAAATCCTTTCCCCTGAGCCCGGGATGGACTGAACAAAAAAGGCCTTGGGTACCAGCGGAGAAGTCATCGCTCCTCTGAAGAGTGGAAATTCCTCGCACCAGATTAAAATCGTCCGACGGTTAATTATTAGCCAAAATGAGACCCGATGGCGCTCCTTAACTGTTCGCGTCTTCGGCTGTCAGGCGCTTCCTTCAACTGGCTTCTGAATCAAAAAATAGAATAAAACTTGTAGGTCGATCTGGACAGTGAGAGTTTTGTTGAGATTCTCGCCACAGTTTACAACTTTGATGATTTATTTCACCTACCACGGCTCGTTTATTCTAGCTGCAGCCTGACGACTTTATTCGTCTGAGGAAAACCCTTCCACATCGAAAGGGCTAAATATAATCTCGAGCCGAATTTAGCTGCCATCAAGCGATTTTATTCAGCCGAGGTATACTGGCTTCTTTGAAAAATGGGACGATTCAACCGAATGGAAGTCTTAAGTACGACAACACTCGTTGGAGTTTTTAAATTTAAATCATTGTCATGGGAGTGGCGTGGAATGGAGGCTTCCCAGCTCCTGCCTGAAATCGTCTGTCGTTAGCCAGAATAAAGATCTCAAGTTCGGCGACGCCCTTAGACGGGTTGATGGAGGTCATTTTTTAATGCTCTGAGGAAATAAGAGGCTCGTCTTAAAGGTACGTTTTGTTCGGTGCGATTATCGTTCAACGATGATCGTTCATGGCTCAATGAAGATCACCAAACGGTTTTCTAGAGCACCAATTCCTTGTTTTTGAATGACGGGGCTGTTTTGGTTCGAGTTGTAAAGTACGAGGCTGATTAATTTAACCGAACGTACCAACGCGTTTACCCAAATTTGTTGGCAGGTAGTAGGATGCGCGTCCCCTTGCCATTGGCTGCGGTAGGCCAATCACACCGAGCAAGGCGCACCTTTATAATTTTATTCTTGCTGCCGTCTCGCTCTTCTCGTCTTCTCTGTGACACTTCCTCGAACTTCTTCTTCTGTACACGAGGCTGAATCAGTTCCTTCCATGGTTGACCTTGAATAATGACGGACAAGTAAGAAAAGGGACAATCTACATCAGGGGTGGCCAACCAGTCGATCACAATCTACTGGTCGGTCACAAGTCTGTTCTAAGTTGATCCCACTACTGTACCTGCTAATAATTCGTCCTCCAGAAGTTGTCATGCAAATGGCTGCTATAGCATATCCAAGTACTCATGATACTTGGGTTATTATATTTCTCTTTTTTTCTGAACAACATACACTTATTTATAAAGACAGACTACTTCTGTGTTAGGCTGGTAGATCGCATCAGGGTAACTGTAGAAAAAGTAGATCATATCTCCCAAAAGGTTGACCACCCCTGGTCTATACTCCTTTAACCACCTCCTCCTCCTCTTCATTAAGGCGAAGGGATGGCACGGAAATGAATGAAATACCTGGCGACAAGCTACAGAGACTTTAGCAGACAGAACGGACTTATAGCATCTTATTTAGCCAGATCATTTTATTCGGTTGTATATGTACCCTCTATCCATTATCACCTTTCACTACGATGTCACATTTTAGATGTTATATTCAGGTGCCGGCAGGACACTGCTCTAACCAGGAGTAAAGGTGACAACCTCAAGATATTTTGTTCTTGCTGATCGGTATATCATCCCAAGCAACCTTCCTTAAGGTGGTCATCTACTGAAGCCGTGTGCGACGATGAAACTCCAAAGGAATGTCAACACCCAGATGGTTCCCTGCAGACAACAACGAAGACCTCCTCAGGGCCTCCTCGGCGGACGGCGCTAATACCATCGATCCACGCTACCCCGGATGATGATGATGCAATACGTCCGGAGGGCACTGGCTGTCACATACGCACCAGATACCACGCCTACTTTCGTTGTATGGGCCTGACCTGTGTACATTACCTTAACTTCTTTCCGGTGAGCCGAAATCACCCACTCGAGGATTTTCCATCTTTAAACGGGTGATTCGTGTTCATGCTATCAGTCCTGTTTTACATTTTTGATCAGGCGAGTTGTGGCCTTCACAATGAGTTGACTAAAGGAGTACCAGCCTTAGGAATGTAAACCGACTGAAGAATGGTATCCTCACTGGTACGGCTGTCCTCTTCAGTTGGCATCTTTAATCTTAGTCCCACACACTGCCCACCATCTAGTATCAGATTGTCGCTCATAAAGACGTTTATAAATACGACCACTCTAGAAGATACATTTCTTTGTTATTAATTTAGATAACTGAGCTGAAACAAAACCGTGCTGCAGGATTCTTTTCTTTGTTGTGAATATAGATAACTGAACTGAAACAAAAACGTGCTGCAGGATTCTTTTCTTTGTTATGAATTTAGATAACTGAACTGAAACAAAAACGTGCTGCAGGATTCTTACGACCAAAAGATCTGAGAGGAAAACTTACCTTGAGACAATTAGTTGCACGCCTAACACAGACGCCTCTTCTTACCCGACTTCTCTCACCACCCCCTCTAACCCTACTGCAGGAACCACAAACCCTCGCAGCACAAAGTAGTGGCATTTCAATCTGCCCCGACACATAACAATTTTGCACAACTTTTCACTATGTCTCCCGATTCAACATAATATTACCGAGTAAGAGTAAGGAATGTATTTAGAAACACCGAGGAAGTAAGAGAGGGAGAGAGAGGGGGAGAGAGAGAGAGAGAGATAGATAGATAGATAGATAGAGAAAGAGAGAGAGAGAAAGAGAGAGAGAGAGAAAGAGAGAGAGAGAGAGAGAGAGAGAGAGAGAGAGAGAGAGAGAGAGAGAGAGAGAAAGAGAGAGAGAGAGAGAGAGAGAAAGAGAGAGAGAGAGAGAGAGTGAGAGAGAGAGAGAGAGAGAGAGAGAGAGAGAGAGAGAGAGAGAGAGAGAGAGAGAGAGAGAGAGAGAGAGAGAGAGAGAGAGAGAGGGTTTGTAGGTGGAACGGAAGGAGAGAATATGAGATAAACAAGGGATGAATATTATTTTAATAACAAGACTTTTTTTGTAGATATTACGTCAGTACTATTCGGTTCAATGGCATCAGAGCATAAATAACTTATGGGCATAACCAAAATATCTGAACCCTAAGGGAATCGGAGGAAGATGAAGAAGAAGAAGAAGAGGAAGAAAAACAGGAAGAAGAAGAAGAAGAAAGAAGAAGAAGAAGAAGAAGAAGAAGAATATTTGAAAGATTTTTTTAAACGAAAACTGTACACAAGAACAAAGAGAACAAATACCCACCGGTAATTGTAGTAGCGTTGAATGACAATGGGAAAATCTCAATATAGATTGTTAAAACTTGAATTGATCAAGTAGTACAACTCAGAATTAGTGGAGGCACGAAGAAGACAGTGTGGTGGACCGAAGAGGTTGAACAGGCTGTGTGAAATAACAAGAAATATCCTAGAAAGCGGATGAAAACCAGACCCCAGACAGCTACAAACAGAAACTCGAAACATTGCAGAACATCTGAAGAGAAGAACCAGAAATGCAACATTGGAACAAATCGAAGAACAACTGTTTTTTTTTACTGGAACTAAAGTATTATCATACAGCTTAAGAAAATATAGAAAACAAATGAAACAACTAATCTTTAAAAAATGGAAATGGGACAAAGCTATTAACTGAGCCAGAAGACATTAGTAAGAAGTGAGAAGTGTAGACAATACTTTAAGAGGATATGGAATGAGGAAGAGGTCGGAATTAATCATAATGACGTTGCAGTAGCAAGACAATAGCGGATGATGATGATGATGACAATGGCGGCAGTGATGGTGGTGATGATAATAGAAAAATAAATCTCAAACAAATAAACCTCGATGGGAGTCACCAAAAGCAGCGGGCGATAACGGATTACCAGTTGAAATATTTAAGACCCTTACAGAAGTCTCTTATTTCTCTCCGATGCCCAGCAGTGACTGTTACACGCCCCAACAGTCGCTGAAGCGAACAGGACCAAGGTGCCGACTTCGGTCGCAGCTGCGCACCTCCTGGCGTTATGACCATCACTTGGACTCCACCCCGGGAGGTGACAATTGTCATATCATGGGTTCGAGACGTGCATCCTTCGGCCTGGAAGGATGGGAACTTTGGTGTCATTATTAGGACTTCTAGCCGTGGGAATATAGCAATGAAGGAAAGCCGAGCTGTGTTAAACCACTCCCTGGGTGTCAAGGAAGACTGAGATCCGGTCGTCTTAACCACCTGAAAGAAAGAAGCTATGTGTGTTATGCTGCGTTTATAAAAGAACCCATCAAAGGCGCTGATGTAGTATTTTCCCATAATTATGCATGCGTAAACGATGAAGCTGATTATCTGATACTTCCCAGGTTTCCAGGTTCGACAATGGGGATATTAGTCGCATTTTTTCCAATGACAGCGGAGCGAGATTGTCCACATAGATAAAAGCGCATACAAATCACACTTTATAACGAACCCATTTTCCATTGACAAGACAGGGATTTGGAAGCATGGAGGTACTGTAATCAACTTAAGGAGGTGCCGGGAAAGGACTTTTGCTGTACAATGTTTTGAGTATTGTATTGTCAAGAGTGATGTATAAGGTGCAACAATGCTTGCATTCTCAAATTCATCCGAAGTAAATACTTTATAATGTTCCTAGTCTTTCTTTTCACAAGTATATAAACCTTCTGATTGGCAACATCTTTACATCTTCTATCATTGTAGAATATAGATGATGAAAATCCACAACATTTTGTCGCAGAAGTAAAGAGAAAAATCGTACTATGGGTGAATGTTTGACCAAAGAACCCTTTTCTGCGTGTAAATAAGGGGGTCCGGGGTATTTTCCTTTCATCTCTGATCTTACTAATCACTGAGGTCATTATCACTTTACCTTTGGGCAGTGAATAAAATGAATGAACAAGCATTACATAATTTTTTAAATGAATTCTTGTGGTAATGAGGCATTTTAGTTGTTGTAACTACATACAGGAGTGTGCTGAGTCACCTACGTCTGTGGTGCTAAGGTCGAAGAAATTTAAGAAAAGCGGTAGTAAACGGAGGAGGGAACCAGTGTGAAGGGCTTCATAGGCTCCCAGGATAGTGTAAGATAAGTGATTTGAAGGAGGTGCGTCCGTCCCAAAGAGGCAGGCAAAGTTGAGTTTGCGCTGCGTCATGACAAAACCAGTATTCGCAGGAGATTGAAAAGGAACATGAACAACGTATTCTGAATCGTCAATTCAAAACTTCTCAGCTATCTGCAACAATCCCAACAATAACCAGGGAGATCCATATCCAATTCCACATTAAGAAACTTTTCAGAAAACTAGGATCTGGGTAAAAAGAGAGAGCTTTATTGGGGACTCCAAACAAGTGAAAATTGGAGCGGCTTAGATCCTATGAAGATGAGTCGATCTCTCGAATCCACTCACATGTTTAAGCAGTCGAAACACTCGTTCTTAAAGTCTTCCTCGTCTGTCGGTGAGGATCACCCCCGTATAACATTGTAGAGTTCCCGGGTTATCCGCTGGAATTGTCTTACTGCTGGAAATCAATACCAGTAGAAGATTTTATCCCTGGAACGACGCGGAGGGTGTGGACGAGCAGCGCCGCTGACTGAGTCTTGTGTGGCGGTTACAAGATCAACACTGTAAATGTCAAGCACTTAAAGGTTGCTGAAGAGAGTTGGTGAGAAAGAAAGGTAAAGTTTCATAGAAGATAAAAGGGTAGTTTGAATTGTCGTAGCAAGATATCTGGTCGTTGCATATGACGCAGGGTTCCGTAAACAACACAGGGTAAAAGGAAGTATGACTGTTTATAAGTGATTCGAAGTCTAGACGAAATAAAAGGCAAACGTGTCAGACTGTCGTGAGATGGAAACATTGTCTTTATCGGTATGAAACCGAAATATAATCGACGCCTTGTGGTAAAATTGAACAGGATGAAATTAAGAAAAAATGCACTAAACTCGCCAATCTCAAGTGTAGGAATTACGACGTGAGTATCACTAAGCACCTGGGGATCAGACGCAAAGGGTATGGAAACTGAGAATTAGGAGGTGAAAGGAAACCGGGTGGCAGAGAGATCTGTGTTGCTCATGAGGGCGTGGAGGCCACAAGTCCGTCCGCGGTGGCGCGGCAGAATAGGAGATATCCTGATGCGCATGAGCGGAGGCATCACGGATGGTCTCTCACAGTACTGTTAGAGCGACTTCTGTAATGGCAGTTTCACAGGAAGTTACATGGCGACTTCGTTTCATGAATGACTCGGGGAGAGGAGGGGGTGGCAATGAGGAAACGCTGTGTTTACCTAATTGTTTACCAATTGGGACATATATGGGGTCAAAGCAGTGTGTCTCCACTTGTCAAACTGCTTTAAATTCATTCATGTTGTCCACCTGGAGTGATTCTTCTGTGAAAAGGAGTGGATCCCAGTGGAAAAGGCCATGACGCAGAGTGTATTTTTTATGAGCTCCCCTCTCCGAAACTAATTGGGGGTAAATGTGAGGACGTTTAGGTCAGTTAGGATTTCCCAAGCGTGATGATTACCTAGGCAGTTCGTAGTCAACAGGGAAGCAGGGTCACCGTCCGGTACTTTATTTTTGAAGTTCCTCCCGCGTCGATGCGGACTTGCACGCATTCGCGGGCTGCCATTTCCCTACATCCTGAAATCCCACATTTCACAGGGCAAATAAACGTAAATTTATGGAGTGTGATAAAGTGTTCCTGCCCATGAGGTGACACCTTGGAGTCGGTGGGTAGGTCTAGGTATCTCACTGACTACCGAATACAATAAATCCATCGGATTTACTAAAAATGTATGTGATCATAATCTCATCAATAAAGTGGATGGGAAGACGCTGCCACATCTACCGGTGTTCCTGTCAGGTCATCGTCATCTAACGGTCCAACTGCAATTCTTATGCTGACATTAAGTGTGCTACAAAATACAAGCAGTATTCAAGTACACGTCAGCCTGAAGACCACGAGGACCTACATCCCACACGTCAGAACTCTCGCAATTAATAAATCGTGGATGCACCTTCCCCTGGCAAGCTCCCAGGTAGACTTGATGAAGGAAGTGAAGATGACTGATCCGAATCTTGAGGTCCAGAGGAAATGAGGAAAGTTCATGGAGCTACAAGAGTCACCACGTAGGGTTTGGTACGATTTAACGACGATTGGTCTAATACCGATTGGTCCAAAGCCAATTGGTCTAATAGACCAATTCGTCTAAAACCGATTCGTCTAAAACCGATTCGTCCAATATACTATTTGGTCTAATGACGATTAGTCTAAAATTGATGTAAAGACAATGATAGAAATACAAGAATTTAAATCAGAGACTTTTATTTAAGACACACATAAAATATACTTTAAAGACAATGATAGAGACTTTTATTTAGGACACACATAAAAATATACTTTAAAAATACAAAAAGGATCCTTTACATGATCTTGTTTCGCATCGCCAGTAAAATGTTTCTTTACCACTTGTCTTTTGAACCCTTTTTGAGCGCAATGTAAACAGATAACCATCTGCAGCAAGCTTTTCCTTTCCTCTTTCGGATAGCACAATTTCACACACAGGAAACTCCATGCTAAGGGCTTAGGAGAATACTCCAAAATGCAAATACTCTAAAACAAAGTAAGAAAGAACTTCGACACAAACTATCTCTTAGTTAAATCGGTAGTTAGAATAAAGAAATTTTGCACAAAGTATCCTTTAGGTGAAGCGGTAGTTAGCTATGGTAATTAGAAGAATCGTATATTTGGTTTTAGACCAATTCGCTTTGGACCAATCTTAGTTAAATCGGTAGTTAGAATAAAGAAATTTTGCACAAACTATCCTTTAGGTGAAGCGGTTGGTTTTAGACCAATCGTGTTGTTGGACCAATCGTACTATTGGACGAGATGGTTTTAGACCAATTCGCTTTTGACCAATGGGAATTAGACCAATCGTCGTTAGACCAATCGTCCGGGACCGGTTCTACTGTTACGGAAGGTCAAACGAAAGAAGAAGAAGAAGAAGAAAAAAAAAAAGTTCCCAAAGACACATGATAATGTACCGAAAATAAGCTTATTAGATTTTTTTTATCAAACTGTCCTAAAGTTACAGGAAAAAAAATAAGGTTTATTTTTAACTCTTTTCTACTTAAATGTTACTATTATTCCGATGGTATCTCAGACCGGGTGACCCATGACCGCCTCATGGAGGTTTATTTTATTATTATTTAATTATTTCTCTTTGTTTATCTTTTTCAGGGACAGGTAGTCAACCATCGCCCTCTTTCCTACTTGCGCAATGAAAGAAGAGGAGCCGTGGATTGAATCCTAATATTATATCCTCCTTTTTTGTCGGACAATACAATCCCTTCTCGGCAATACAGGCTCACTCTTTTTTCATCTATATTTCTTACTGCAAGGGAAACTTGTGTTTGACAATAAACATATTGGCTATCTACACAAAATAAGCAACCACTTGAAATGTGCAGTTCCATGCTTGCAGTGTTCAGAGAGAGAGAGAGAGAGAGAGAGAGAGAGAGAGAGAGAGAGAGAGAGAGAGAGAGAGAGAGAGAGAGAGAGAGAGAGAGAGAGAGAGAGAGAGAGAGAGAGAGAGAGAGAGAGAGAGAGAGAGAGAGAGAGAGAGAGAGAGAGAGAGAGAGAGAGAGAGAGAGAGAGAGAGAGAGAGAGAGAGAGAGAGAGAGAGAGAGAGAGAGAGAGAGAGAGAGAGAGAGAGAGAGAGAGAGAGAGAGAGAGAGAGAGAGAGAGAGAGAGAGAGAGAGAGAGAGAGAGAGAGAGAGAGAGAGAGAGAGAGAGAGAGAGAGAGAGAGAGAGAGAGAGAGAGAGAGAGATCACAGGGTATTCGCTCTAAAACAGTGGTTCTTAACCTTTTCCAGTGCCCGTACCCCTTGATATCTCAGAAAATTTCCTCGTACCCCCTTCCAATACAAATACAATGCAAATATATGAAAAGGATGAGTGATACAAACCTTGTTTGCTTTCTCATTGTAAATATACAGTACCATTGCACTGGTTATCATGTCTCGTACCCCCAGGCTTATGGTTTCGTACCCCTTGGGGTTACAGGTTACCGTCGTGCCATATCCTCTTGGACTTCGGCAACCATGGAGCGCCACCGTTTACGGTCCCTAGTTACTTGTAACATCTGTGCTGGTTTGAGTTGTTTTCCCGTCGCCCTCATCAGCCCGTCCATATACTTCTCCCTCTGCTTTCCCTCCACCATTCCCGTCATCACCACCTCTTCCAACCCTTCCTTCCTCATTATATGTCCTAAGAATCACAACTATCTTTTCCTTATTGTTGTCATCAATTCCCTATCTGTCTCCATTTCTCTCAATGCTTCTTCATTTGTTTTCTTCGCTGTCCATGGTACTCTTAATACAGGTACCACTGCTCTAAAAGGACCTCGATTTCATTGACGTTAGATGCACGGAGCTTTGATAATCTTCTACGCTGGCAAGAAACAAGGACTTTGGAGGGAAAAGAGAAGAAAGACAAATAGTTGAGGCAGCATACATTGCCATGAGAAAGGCAACAAACCATAGAGATTTTTTTGGGGGGGAGAGGCGGTGGGGGAAACTAGTACGGCAGGAATTTGGTCATGGAAGGTTTAAATGGGAGAGGTTAGAAGACATCGGTCGGATGGTGATGACAATAACAGTTTGGTCCACAGAAGACCAGGACTGACGAGCAAAGGTAGGTTGAACGTTCTTGTCATACGACCGACGCATCAAGCATCAGCTGGGGAAGATTGCACCTAATTTCTGATAGATAAACTCCGACTTTTAAGATCGTTAGTCCCCGTGAATATCTAACTGAAATGTAGGGATTTAGTACTTTAGCTTTCCCCTACGTCTCCTCGCACTTCGAACTATATACTGGATTTCAACACTTTGGCGGAAATTTACATCACTGACTTCGCGAAGATGCAGTAGTGGTAGAGAAGGTGAGGCTGGTAGTCAGTGTTCTTTCAGCTGATTGAAAT
>NC_134806.1:10924641-10927141 GCF_046742065.1 Oratosquilla oratoria
AAAAAGAATATGAAAAAACAAAAAAGTAAAAGGAAAGTGTAGTACATAAAATAAAAGTAAAAAGAAAGAGAAAAGAATAATACCAGAAAGAAGAGGAAAGAGGAAAGAATAAGACACAGAAGCGAAAGAAGGAGAGAAGAATAATATAAAAAGAAGAGAAAAAAAAGAATAAGAAGCAGAAGTAAAAGAAGAGGGAGAAGAAGGAGAGGAGGAAGAGGAGAAGTAACATAAAGACGAGAGGAAGAAGGAGAAGAAGAAAAAAGAAGAAATAAAAGAAGAAAAGGAAGAAGAAGAAGGAGGAGAAGAAGAAGGAATAGAAGAAGAAAGAAGAAGAGGAACATGAAGAAGAAGAAGAAAAAGAAGAAGAAAAGCAAAATAAAAAGAGGAAGGAGAAGGAAAAGAAGAAAAAGAAGAAGAAAAAGAAGAAGAAGAAGAAGAAGAAGAAGAAAACGCAAATTAAAAAGAGGAAGAAGGAAAAGAAGAAGAAAAAGAAGAAGAGGAAGTAGAAGCAAAACAATAAAATGAGGAAGAGAAATAAAAAAAGGAGGATGAGAAGGAGAATAAAAATAAAAAGACGTAAAAAAGGAAAGAAAAGAAAAAGAAGAAAAAGAAAAATAAACAAAACAATAAAATGAAGAAGGAGAAGGAGAAGAAGTAATAGAAGAAGAAAAAATAAAAATATGAAAAAAGAAGAAGGAAAAGAAAAAGAAGAAGAAGCAAAACAGTGAAACGAAGGAGTAAAAGAAGAAGAAGTAAAACAAAATGCAGAAGAAGAATGTTGGGAAGAAGAACATGAAGAAAAAGAAGAAGGAGGAGGAGGAAAACAAAAGGAAGAAGGAAGAGGAGGCGAAGAAGAAGAAGAAGAAGAAGAAGAAAGAGGAGGAGGAGGAGGAGGAAGAAAACAAAAAGGAGGAGGAGGAGGAGAAGAGGAAGAAGAAGAAGAAGAAGAAGACGTGGTGGAGGAAGAAGAAGAAAAAAGATAAAGAAGGAGAAGAGGAAGTAGTAGAAGAAGAATATAAAGAAGATAAAATCAAATGAATGAGAAAAATAATAATGCTAAGAAGAAGAGGAAAAAGAAAAGAGGGAGAAGAAGAATACAACGAAGAAAATAAAAAAACAAAAGGAAGGAAAAAATAACATAAAGAAGAAGAATACACGAAGGTGGAAGAAGAAAAAGAAGAAGAAAAATCATAATGCAAGAGGGAAAAAAAAGAAAATAGAAGAAATTTATGTGGTAGGAAGAGGAGGAAGAGGAGGAGAAGAAGAAGAATACAAGGAAGATGGCGAGGAAATAGAAATAAAAAAGAAAATGAAGGAAAAAAAGAATAATACAAGGAAGAAGAGGAGGAAGAAAGAGGAAGTAATAGAAGACTATAAAGATTATATGGAAGAAAATAAAAGAGGAAATAAGAAGAAGAAGAAAAAGATAGAGGAGAAGAAGAAAAAGAAAAAGAAGAAAAATATGGAGGAGGAGAAGAAGAAAAAGAAGAAAAAGAAAAAGAAGAAGAAAAAGAAAAATCTGAGAAGAAAAAGAATAAGAGGAAAAATTAAAATTAAAAGATGAAGAAGAAAAAGAAGATGGGAATGAATCGAACAGCCAGGCGGTATGGAAATGAATAACTCGTCCAGGCCTTGGGCCCTCCCCTCATGTGAATGGAACCGTCCGTTCGTTAGAATAAAATCCCCAAATACTCTTGCGACCTCGACTAACCGCCCTCTTCACCACAGCCTCGCTCCTTAAGCCTTGATCACTTCGTTGTACCATATCGTTCCCATAAACTAAATAAAATCGACTGGCGGCAGCGACAACAAAGTCTGTAAATGGTATTGCCGTAACAAGGAGATTCTCTCCCTTAAGAAGTTTTTTTTTTCAAATTTCTTTTCGTCGATGCCGGACGATTCCATTCAGCCTTAGGGGGAGGATCCCGTGAGGTCACGTGGGTCGGAGGGAGGCTGGAAGAAGGAACCGCGGAGGACAATGGCCGACAGTCAGGCCTCACCGAAATGAATATTCATAATATTTTGTCTGTACTGCAGGTGTATTCTCATGACTTTGAGTTGCCTGGACGTAGATCGAACCGAGAAGAGGCAGAAGCGATGGAGTACATATCAGAGTTATTCAGTTGGCGAAGGCATCCAGGCTACTATGATATCTCCTAATAATTTTGTTTACTTCTTTAGTTTCCTGCTTGTTTATTTAATCTTATTCTTATTTCTGTATCCGGTCTTCCTATGGGGTTAAAGGTCTCCTACCTGTAATAATATTTTAACATTGTGATCATCTATAGTTACTGAATAATCCCTGCTTTACCGGGAAACACCATTCTTTTTACTCTGGCTATCGCTAGACTATTTTATTCACATAAATAACGACCAGAACCAATCCCCCACTCGGCAAAGAGAAGTTGGAGTGAATATCTGAACGGAAGTGATTATAGCTTTCAACTGGAGTGGCTATTGTGCGATAAAGTTACCACCAAATATCCCGCCACCCATAGGC
>NC_134806.1:10937141-10947141 GCF_046742065.1 Oratosquilla oratoria
AATAATAATAATAATAATAATAATAATAATAATAATAATAATAATAATAATAATAATAATAATAATAATAATGATAATAATAATAATAATAATAATAATAATAATAATAATAATAATAATAATAATAATAATAATAATAATAATAATAATAATAATGATAATAATAATAATAATGATAATAATAATAATAATAATAATAATAATAATAATAATAATAATAATAATAATAATAATAATAATAATAATAATAATAATAATAATAATAATAATAATAATAATGAAATAAATAATGATTAATAATATTGATAATGGCATAATGGTGATAATAACAATGACAATAATAATAGTAAAAAGAAGAGGATAATAACAGTAATGTAATAATGATGATGAAAATATTAAGTGGTGAAGGAACAAAGTAGAAATAATGGAGGATACGTGATTTGATAGCATGTGAAATGAACTATGGTAGCATGGTATAAGAATAATCGTCAAAGTGAAAGGAAGAAAGCTGTAAAGGGTAGGCAAAAGTGGTGAGAAAAAGGGCAAGTGTCGCGGTGGATTTTGTCCATTTCAAGTCACCAGTTCTCTTGTTTGTGTTTTTGTAGTTGGCAATGTAAAGAGATTAAATTATTTTCCGTTTTTTCTTGTGTAGTCCTTTGGCTAGAATGGTGGATCCCTCCCAGTTTGGTAGGGGTCCCTCTGTGTCTATGTGGTTAACTAGAGCGTTTGTTTCTCGGTGGTGTCTAATGTCCGCTTTGTGTTCCCTGAGTCTGTTGTTAAGCATTTGTCACGTGATAGCCTGGTTCGAGTCCTTGGCCGTACCACGTTTCAGTTTCTGTATGTTAGCCTCCGCGGATCTCCCGGTGTTGATGGCTTAGAATTAAATTGTATTGCGGTTGATAAAAATGTATCTCTGTTCACTGAAACCCATCCAGTGTTGTAAATATACATATATATATATATATATATATATACACATATATATTTATATATATATATAATACATATAATATATATTTATATAATACATATAATATATATATATATATATATATAGATAGATAGATAAACAAAAACTAATGAACACACACATATACACAAATGTCCGCTTTGTGTTCCCTGAGTCTGTTGTTAAGCACTTGTCACGTGATAGCCTGGTTCGAGTCCTTGGCCGTACCACGTTTCAATTTCTGCATGTCAGCCTCCGCGGATCTCCCGATGTTGATGGCTTAGAATTAAAGTGTATTGTGGTTGATAAAAATGTATCTCTGTTCACTGGAACCCATTCAGTGTTGTATATACTGTATATATATATATATATATATATATGTTATATAATATATATATACATTATGTAATATATATATATATATATATATTTATATATATATTTATATATATATATATATAAACAAACACACATGCACACGCACATATATACACAAATACATATAAACACACACACAAATACATATGCACTTAAACACACATACATAAACACACACATAAACACTCACACGCACATATAAACACACATATAACTAATTTCTCCATTATCCTATCCCTTACTTTCTGGTGTCCCTCTCTTCTCCTACCCTTTTCTTTTGAGTCTGCCCCTTTTCTCCCCTCCCTTCCCCCTCCTCCATTTACCTTCCTAGCGCCAATAACCACAACTGCCCACCAGTTACGGCCCCTTTCCTCTCAGGTGTCGGAAGCGTTAATACTTTTCCCCATCTCTCCCGCCGCAGGTACAAACTCGCCAATATGTCTGGAAGCGTCAAGATTGGAAGGTGTGCCATCCCATCGCAATGGGCACACCCCTGGCACCCTCAGAGCCTGAGGCCACTGGCTGGCACGACGTGGACGCCGTCGTCCATTGCGGCACAGCTGCCGCCACCGCCGCCGCCGCCGCTCTGACCGTGTACGTTTGCGCGCGGTATCGATCAAAAGTACGCAGCAACTGACACAAGGAAATGGACACAAAGCGAGACCTCATCTTCTTCCACCATGCTGCTGCTATGCTACATCTGCAGTGTCCACGGAACGCAGTCGGGAACCGCGACAATGGAAGGAATGAAAGTCAGCTTTGAGAGGAGAGTCAGCCGCGCCCATAGACCGCCTGATCCCCTTCGTTCCGGATGACACTTTCCCAGTTACTCTGAGTGCCGTCGAGCGATTTTATTCATCTCCGTGGAACGTCCTAGGTAAAGTGGGGTGGAGGTGGGGGTTAACAATGTCTTTATTCCAATTGTCCGTGCACGCGTGTAGGAGAAAAACAATGTCTATTACCTCATATATATAAAGCAAGTGGAAAACTTGCCAGAATTTTCTCTAAATATTCTTACTCCAACGAACTAAAATACCCATTACTCTGTGCCGTGGGATGCAACAAAAAAGAAAGAGAGAGAAAAAAAAGTTGTTTATGACATCCCAAAAGGTAACGGACTACGATAGAAGAAAAAAAATGAAATGGCAGAAATGTACATTTGTTTTCATTATGAAATACCGAGATGGTGTCGCCAATACTGAGCGCTGGAGAACGCTCCTCATTTATTGAATATTTGAATTATTTGGTAGTGCAATGGGAACCACTACTACAGTGGTGTGGCATGATCAAGTGGCTACACGCACACACATACACACACAAGAAACCGATCAACAGTAGACAGAGAGAAAAGTATGCAAATGAATCAAGCCTAATTCTGAGTCAACTTATGATTTTTTTTTATCAAAACCTACTCAGTTTCATTCTTTCCTTGTAGTGTTGAAGATACAGATTATTGTATATTACTTTTCCTGATGTTCTTTGTATTATGTTTAAGTGTGTAAACGATCTGGAATAATTAGATACGATAACTGTTTTTTCCAAATTTTCAAAGATTATTGTTACTGTGGGATGTCGCTTCGGTAGCGAAGTTAATAACATAGAAAATATGTATTACCAAAGTTAATGTTTTATATATTCACAATAACTTTAAAAAGTTGTTTTCTTCACCATTGAATTTAATTGCACTGTGATAATGGGCCTAAATAGTGCCTCATAATTACTATAATTACTAGTGTTTTAAGTAAAAATCTGTAATTGGTATTATGTATATATATATATATATAATATATATATATATATATATATTTATACATATATGTACAACACTGAATGGGTCCCAGAGAACAGATATACATTTTTATCAACCACAATACATCTAATTTAAACTTATTACCTACCAATGTCCTTTCTTATATTCATTATTATTCTTATCACCACCTGACTAAAGTATCAGTATTCACTTCAAAGTTTCTAAGGGCCTTTAGATTTTGCTGCCCAAATTTTAGACCAAGAAATTTAAACCATTTATGACATTGGTAATAAATTGAAATACCCAAAACATTTAATTGACGTAGCTCAAAACACAGCAAATAAATATTTTTATAGTCTTACTCATAATCAGCAATTCAGTTTTAAGAATATTTTAACCCTCCCTTTTTCATCAAAATTTGGTTAGTTTAACTGGTACTTTTAATAAATTTGGTGTCCAATTTGTCTTTAAAAATAATAACACTGTTAAAAACAGGTTGATTAAAAATTCACCTGCTTGTAATAAAGGCTGTGTTTATAGTATCCCTTGCAAAAATTGTAACTTTAATTATATTGGACAAACAGGCAAGGATCTAAAATTGAGAATATACCAACATAATTATGACATCAGAACAGGGCAAGTTTCAAGTGGGTTGTTTTTACATTTAAGGGATTTTAATCATTGCATTGATTGGGATAACACAAAGAAAACTGTCTTAAGTAAGGAAATTAAGGAAAGGAATATCATATAATCATGTTATGTAAAAGCTTCATTTGAGAACAACATGAATATGAGTATGGGAATGTATAAATTAGATAACTTTATAACATACAAATTTTTTTAGTGTAGCCGGCTCAAACGTCCGGCAGTGCTGAGAGAGTGAGATCACAATGGACTTGTCCTAATTCCCCCTTGTATGCTTCTTTTGTATATATATATATATATATATATATATATATATATATATATATATATATATATATATATATATATATATATATATATATATATATATATTGTCCCTGTTTCCTTACTGTGTACCTTTGAAAATGTCTTAAATAGACGAAAACGTTCGGTCACCTTTTATCTTATTTTCCAAGTGTCTTTATTACACACATATATATATAATAATATATATATATATATATATACATATATATATGCATATATGTATATATATACATGAATATCCATATATATATATATATATATATATATATACATATATATAATATACATATATATAATATACATATATATATATGCAAAGTAGACCACTTGGAAAAAGAAACTAACGAAGCAGAGCGCTTTCGTATATTACATCTTCAGTGCAACAAGTACATAGTGATAGGAATACATAGACAATATATACATGATACAAAGGAACAAGGACAGTTTGAATGAGCGTAGCGACCAATTACCCCCTGGAGAGCGGAAGGTCATTGTCAAATCTCTTACGATGGTCGGGCGACATCAGGTCACAGTCGCCAAGGAGACAACCCCGCTAGACCTATTGTTTCGTCAATTGGTTCCGCTTCTTACAAGCTTTCCAAATGGCTAGTTACTATCCTTAGCCCTTTAGTAGGTACAATCTCTTCTTCTCATGTTACAAACACTTCTGATTTAATAGACAAACTCCTTAATATTAAACCTAATTATAAGTTTACATTGGTTAGTTTTGATATAGTCAGTTTATTCACAAAAGTTCCCATAAATGATTTATTATTTTACCTTCAAGATGAACTTAATAAACATGTTCTTCCATTGCCATCATCTACATTGATTGAACTAATTAAATTATGTGTCAAAGATTGTAAGTTTCAATTCAATGGTAATTTCTATTCCCAAAAATCCGGCATGAGTATGGGAAACCCTTTATCCCCAGTTTTAAGTAATTTATACATGGAATTTTTTTAAACTAAAATATTGCGCACAATCTTCCCCCCTAACATCCCTTGGCTTAGGTATATTGATGACATTTTATGTCTTTGGCCAGAAGAAAAAATGTCCATAATTTTTTAACTAAGTTGAATACCCTTGTTGATTCTATTAAATTTACTTTAGAAATTGAGAAAAATTGTACCTTACCTTTCTTAGATTGCACTATCCTACGTCATGACAATAGCCTTAAATTTAAAGTATATCGTAAACCAACCAATGTAAGTTCATATATTCATTATTATTATTCTCATCCAAATAATATTAAACGTACAATATTTGCCTCAATGTATTTAGGAGCTTTTCGTATTTGTAGTCCTGAATTTATTGATGAAGAAATCAGAAATATTTTTAACATTGGGCTAGAATTAAAATACCCTAAGCAATTCCTTGATATTGCTTACAATTTTGCAAGGAAATCATTTTTAACTCCTCAGCCTAAATCACCTTTCAATTATCATAATGTTTTAATTTTACCATTTCAAGAAAATTTGTTAAGTATCACAGAATTATTAAAAAGATTTAACGTAAAGGTAGTTTTTAAACATGATAGTACAGTAAAACATAAACTTATCAACAACAGTATTGAAATTAAAAAAGGATGCATTTATAAAATTCCTTGCAAAATGTGTAATCAATTTTACATAGGTCAAACTGCCAAACCCTTAAACATTAGAATTGAACAACACAAGAAAAATGTTAGGGATGGCAATCATTCTAGTGGTATATTCAAGCATATTGAATTAAATAATCATCCAGTTGATTGGGGTAATGCCCAGGCAATCTATTATACCAACAACATAATAGCAAGAAATTTAATAGAGTGCAGTTTGATTCATACCACTAGTAATCAAAATACCAACCTACATAAAGGCTTGTACAAACTTGATAATTTCATTTGTCAAGAAATTAGTAAGATAATATCAGGTAAAATGTAATCCAACGAATTGACTTAATGTCACCCTATATAAGTAGTAGAAACAGTGACCCTTGGCGACTGTGACCTGATGTCGCCCGACCATCGTAAGATAATTGACAATGACCTTCCGCTCTCCTTGGCGACTGTGACCTGATGTCGTCCGACCATCGTAAGATAATTGACAATGACCTTCCGCTCTCCAGGGGGTAATTGGTCGCTACGCTTATTCAAACTGTCCTTGTTCCTTTGTATCATGTATATATTGTCTATGTATTCCTATCACTATGTACTTGTTGCACTGAAGATGTAATATACGAAAGCGCTCTGCTTCGTTAGTTTCTTTTTCCAAGTGGTCTACTTTGCATAAGTGAACACACGTACCCGTGTTCTTATTAGCATATATATATATATATATATATATATATATATATATATATATATATATATATATATATATATATACATATATATACATATATATATATATATATATATATATATATATACATTTACACTAAAACCTTGAGATACGACTGTCCTGACATACGAATGTTTTGAGATACGATATGAAAATTTCTAACAATTTTGTTCTGACATACGACGAAAAATTTGAGATACGAATCGATGATTGCCGTGAGCGCCGCTAGGGAGCAGTGCGTTCACTCAGCCAGCCAGTTTGGTTGTCGCCGCCGCTTCGTTCACACATGCTTGCTTATTCGTTGTGTTTTGTGCCTGTGTTTTGTTTTATTTTGGATTATATACCCTTATTTTGTTATCAACCATGGGTCCCAAGGCTAAAGCCAAAGGTGGTGAAAAGAAAAAGCCTAAGAAAATGATATTGATGGAAGATAAGCATGAAATTATAGCGAAGCATGAGCGTGGTGTTCGTATCATCGACTTGGCAAATGAATATGGCCGCAATCCTTCTACAATATCCACGATCATCAAGCAGAAGGATGCCATAAAGAAGCTGCAGCCTTCCAAAGGCGTCACCATTATTTCGAAGCTACGAACTGATGTGCATGATGAAATGGAACGGTTACTTTTATTATGGATTAAGGAAAAGGAATTTGCTGGTGACTCTGTTTCTGAAAGTATTATTTGTGAGAAGGCTAGCACCATTTTCAATGACCTTAAGCGTGATGCACCCGAGACCGAGGGAGAATCGTCGCAAGGTTGTGAGGAGTTCAAAGCCAGTCGTGGCTGGTTTGACAATTTTAAGAAAAGAACTGGCATTCATTCAGTAATTCGTCATGGCGAAGCCTCTAGTGCTGATATTAAGGCGGCTGAAAACTTTGTGAAGGTGTTTGAAAAGCTTGCTAGTGACGAAGGATACCTACCGCATTAAGTGTTTAATTGTGACGAGACTGGGTTATTTTGAAAAAAAATGCCTAAGCGTACATTTATCACGGCAGAAGAAAAGAAGCTGCCCGGACACAAGCCTATGAAAGATAGGCTCACGCTTGCCCTTTGCTCTAACGCTAGCGGCGACTTCAAAGTGAAACCGTTGCTAGTCTACCATTCAGAAAACCCAAGGGCCTTCAAAGCTAATAAAGTGATTAAAGAAAAACTACAAGTTCTGTGGCGTGCAAATAGCAAAGCATGGGTGACTCGTCAGTTTTTTATTGAATGGATGAATATAGTTTTCGGTCCTTCAGTGAAGGAATACTTAACCGATAATGGTCTACCACTTAAGTGTGTCCTTCTATTGGATAATGCTCCCGCTCACCCTCCTGGCCTTGAGGATGACCTTTTAGATGAATTAAAATTCATTAAAGTTGTGTATCTGCCAGCCAATACTACGTCTATCCTCCAGCCGATGGACCAACAGGTTATCTCTAATTTTAAGAAACTTTTCACAAAGCATCTTTTCAAGCGTTGCTTCGAAGTGACTGAAAACACTAACCTAACATTGAGGGCGTTTTGGAAAGAACATTACAACATTGTGATCTGTCTTAAGATTATCGATATTGCATGGCAAGGTGTTACTAAAAGAACATTGAACTCGGCTTGGCGCAAACTATGGCCAGATGCAGTGCTAGAGCGAAACTTCGAGGGATTCAAACCACTGCAATCTGTTGAGGAGGAGATAGTGTCTATCGGTCGCTCCATGGGCTTAGAGGTAGACGATGCAGATGTTGCTGAACTCGTTGTGGAGCACGCTGAAGAACTCACGACGGAGGAGCTGAAGGAGTTGCATACGATTTCCCACTCGGAGGTAATGCAGGAACTCAGCAGTGAGGAGGAGGTCGAGCCGGTGGAGGAACTAACTTCACGTGAAATTCGTGATATCCTTGGGAAGTGGCAGGAAGTGTCTGATTTCGTAGAAAAAAGACACCCCGAGAAATTGTGTACAGGGAGAGCGAGTGCATTATTGATACGTGTCTCGCATTCTTTCGTAACATTTTAAATAGGAGGCTGAAACAAACCTCTCTTGATCGTTTCTTTGTGAAGGTCTCAGAAAGTCAGACCAAAAGGGCCAGACCTGAAAGTGATGAAAGTCAGGAAAGTGAGGTCAAAAAGGCACGACATGAAAGTGATGAAAGTGATGATTAGCCTAAGTGATGATTACAAAATTGAAAAAAAAAATAAAATAAAAGCTAAAAAAAAAAAAAAAAATATATATATATATATAAATTAGTTTAGCAATGTTTTCATTTGTGTTTGTTTATTTATTAGTGTTTGTTTAGTTATTAAGTGAACGTAAATAAAAAGATATAAAATCATTCCCTGCCACCCCTCCCTCCTCCTCCTCCTCCAGGCCGCACCTCACCTGTCAATATGGTAAGTACAGTACAGTAAAACTCCTTTCTTTTTTATTTATTTCATTGACATTTATCATACATCAATATGTTATTTTATCATTATGTGTGTTATTACTAGTTTATTTATATACAAATTGTTATATTATATGTAATTTAACTGTATTTTGGAGTGGTTTCATATCGTTGGAACGCATTAATACATATTACATTATTTTAAATGGGAAAATTCGCTTTGAGATACGACTTTTTTGACATACGACGATGGTTACAGAACGAATTAAATTCGTATCTCAAGGTACCACTGTATATGTATATATATACATTATATATATATATATGTATATATATATGTGTATATCTATCTATCGATATATATATATATATATATATATATATATATATGTGTGTGTGTGTGTGTGTGTGTGTGTGTGTGTGTGTGTGTGTGTGTGTGTGTGTGTGTGTGTGTGTGTGTGTGTGTGTGTGTGAGAGAGAGAGAGAGAGAGAGAGAGAGTGTATTTACCCAGTTGTATTATACGGGAAGGGAGCTATGCTCGTGGTGACCCGTCTTTGTATCTCTCAGCATCAAGTTTTTTCTTAAAATCTTGAATAGTGTTTCCACACACTGTTTCTCTGTCTAATTTGCTTCAAGTATCTATAACTCTGTGTGGGAAGTTATTTTTTCAGATCTGTCCTGTAGTTATCTTTTTAAAGTTTCTTTTCGCGTCCTCTCATTTTTCCATTGTCCCAGTTCATTAAGTCGTTCTTGTCTAGGATTTCCATTCCTTTCATTATTCTATAGATAGTTAGTAAGTCTCCTCTTTCCCTTCTTCCGAATAGTTTCCTCTATTTCATCCATGTTTTTCTTTCTTTTCTCTAATCTTTGTCTTTTGTTGATAAGCTTGTTTAGTTCTACTTTTTCTATTTCGTCTCCTGCTTTTAATCTGCATGGTCCTTCTTCTTTTAATTAGGTCATTTGTAGCTTTGGAGTATTTCTTTTCTCTAATGTTTTTTGTACTTCCTACTTTCTCTGCTGATTCCTTAATGATATTCACTAAATTCAAATTAATATCTTCCACGCTGTCCTCGTTAGTTCTTAGAGCTTCGAATCTATTTTTAATTTCTAACTGAAATTTCTTATTATTATCCTTAACCTTTGCAAGGCTTATTTTCTTTTTTAAAACTAGTTTATTTCTCTCGGCTCTGAAATTGAATTTAGCTGTGCAACCTACCATTCTATGGTCACTACCTATGTTGACTTTATTTATGACCGTAACATTGCTAACGCTTTTGCTCTCATCTCC
>NC_134806.1:10952141-10959641 GCF_046742065.1 Oratosquilla oratoria
TATATATATTACTGTTGAATGCTAAAGCACAAGTGGCATCAATGATTTTTAGAGAACATTTCTCTAACTTTCTAAGTATCATTCTCTCTTCATGGTTCAAACTGTGGAGGAAAGTACGAAAGTCGTCAGATTGGTTTTCCATTTTATACCGACAGCTGTTTCAACATACATATACCAAGGCTTTTTCCCCCTTACAAGGGAGGTACCCAATAAGGGAAAGGCATAAAATCGTTTCCACCCATTCCATCCCTGAATACACTCCACACCCCTCCACCCTCCCTCCCATCTGAGCAGCTCCTGGATGACGGGTCATCCCTGCACCTTGTCCACTGCCCTGGGTCAGAAGCAGTGTCGCAAGACACAGCACATCCACAGCAAGGCCGCTTCATTAAATCGGCGACCCCCCTCTCCGTCTCCCCATTGCATAAAAGGAGAGGACGGGGAGAAATCCCTTCGGGCTGCGTCAACTTTTGCTCACACATACTACCTCACCCCCCATCCCCCCCCGCCCATTCCACTTCATGCAATCACAACATCATCCATATACAACCATTCTCCATTCACCCCTGTCTTCTGTCCTCTCCCGTCCTTCCTCAACAGACATTCCCCTCTTCCCCAAAGCCCCCTTCACCCCATCCATCCACCTCATCCTAGGACTTTCCCTCATGTTTACTCCCCCCACATCTGCCTTCCATACCTCTTTTACTAGTCTTTCTTCACTCACTCTTTCCATGTGTCCAAACCATCCTAGTAGTCTTTCATCAACCCTATCTCCCAGCTCCTTTTCCACCCCTGTTCTCCTCCTCACCTCCTCATTTCTCACTCTATCTAGCCTAGTAACCCCCATCATACTTCTCAGACACCTCATCTCAAACACATTCAAACTCCTTCTCTCTTCTTCTCTTATGTTCCATGTTTCTGCCTCATACAGTGCTGTTGGCACAATCACTCCTTCATACAGTCTCCTCTTAGCATCCATTCCCAAATGTCTATTCCTCATTACACTCTTTAATCCACCAAGGCATTTACTCGCTTCTCTCAATCTACATTCTACCTCCACCTTCACTCCACCTTTTCCTGCCACATTTGCACCCAAGTATCTAAAACTATCCACTTCCTCCAGTCGCTCTCCCTTAATGCTCACTTCCAGTCTACTGCCACTTTCACCCCTTGTACATCTCATCACCTTACTTTTACCCACATTTATCTTTAGCTTTCTTCTATCACATACTCTCCCAAACTCTGCCACCAACTTCCTCAATCCCTCCTCCGATCCTGCCACAAGCGCAGTGTCGTCAGCAAACAACAGCTGGCTCACCTCCCACTTTTCTCCATTTTCTTTAACCATCTCCAATCCCTGACCCACTACCCTTGCATTTACCTCTCGCACCACCCAATCCATGTATAAGTTGAACAGCCAGGGCGACATAACGCATCCTTGACCAAGTCCCACCTTTACCTCGAACCACTCACTCTCTCCATTTCCAATCCTGACACAAGCTCTACTACTCTCATAAAAACTCTTGACAGCTCCCAGACGCTTTCCTCCTATCCCGTATATCTGCATAACCTCCCACAGTGCCTTTCTGTCTACCCTATCATAAGCCTTTTCCAGATCCATAAAAGCCCAAAAAAACATCCTTCCCCTTTCCTATATCTTTCTCACATATCTGTCTTACCACAAAGATCTGATCTACACAACCTCTACCTGTCCTAAATCCACACTGTTCCTCACCAATTACTCCCTCTGTTCCTCTCCTAATCCTCTCAATCAAGATTCTCCCATAAGCCTTCCCAACTACACTTAACACTTAACTACTACATTCACACTTGTCCCCTTTTCCCTTGTGTGTGTGTGTGTGTATGCTAATATTGGTTATACAAATAGCTCTGCTGGATTTACGATTGAACATTATCATTATGTTCACTTTCCAGGGTGTAAGCAGCACGACTACGAGGAATGACTAACCGAAATGTGTTACTTTGTCTACTGACTTGTCTGGAGATGCGAGGAGCTTCCTCCATAAACCTGTCGTCCCCTGTGACATGTGTCTCGGGTTCCAGGGCAAGTTGGAAACCTCTGGATCCGAAGACAGTCCGCGGTCGAAACCGATGTACCGAATCTTCACGGGCTGTGTCTCCATGTATACACAGGTAAATTTTCATTAAGGACTGCTGGAAATGTCTCTTCCTTGTTGTCATGTGACAGCTGTATGTTGCCCCTTTTACCAGCTGTTACGGTGTTGGACTGTCTAAACTTGACTACGGGAGGTTGGGTGGGTTTGTGCTAGGGACCGGAAAGGCCAAGAAACTCCGCTGTAGATGGAGGCATGGAGAGCGTTAACAAAAACAGGGCTGGAGACTCACCTTTACGAACTTGAAGATGATTAGGAGCTCCACAAGGATCTGATGTGGAAAAGGTCACCAGCATCTCACAAGGACACTCAACTCTTTATTCTGGCTCAACCAGGCTATTAAAATACCCTCCGTAGCATTATCATTTCTCGTGAGAAACGAGGTTAACCCTGATTTCAATTAACCCCTTTGCGGACCTTTGTGTACTTGTCCTTTTGTTCAAAGAGACGTCAAACCAATTCATTCAGTTCCATGCCCCCCCTCCACACACACACACACCGACCACTCGTATTGAGGAGTCTAAAGTTGTCTCGATGAAGACCCTGTTCATACTAGCGTTTTGAACCGCGGCGGTTCACTTACAATAGAAGTCACTGGAGGCGTTCACACACAACCGCGGAGTTTTTCTCTGACTATGTGGTACCGCCGCGGTTTCCGCGCGATTCAGACCGCTGGTGCAAGCATTAATCCTCCCCAAAACCTTTTAGTCGGGTTGTCGCCATCCCTCCTCTCCGGTGAGGAGTGAAGTAGCACCGCTTGTACCAAAGATCACGAGAATATTAGAAAAAACAACACATATATATATATATATATATATATATATATATATATATATATATATACATATATATACATATATATATATATATATATATATATATATATCTATACACACACATACACACACACACACACACACACACGCACACACACACACACACACACTCACACACACACACACACACACACACACACACACACACACACACACACACACACACACACACACACACACACACACACACACACACACACATATATATATATATATATATATATATATATATATATATATATATATATATATATATATATATATATATATATATATATAACAAAGATGGTGAACCTACAGCCTAGAAACTAGGACCATTTACAGAGGTATTCCCGGAGTAGAAGTCCTTTGATGCAAGGAAAATGTAATCAAGGTGTTTGCTTACCTGAAGTCACGCTATAACCTGGGAACCTCATTATTAAGATGTACACCTTCGGTCACAATCATGTATTCGTTTATTCATCTGTTCATTTATCTATTTATCAATCTATTTATTTATGTACCCATTTACTCATTTATATATTCAATTGTTTATTTATTTATTTGTATATTTCTTTTATTTACAGATAAGCTTTTCACAGCATTAATTATCTCCTTATATATTCCTCCCTTTCGAGTGGGCGTAATGGACCTTCTCACGCCAGGAGCCGCTTAGCTACAACCGAAGTTGCCACCTTTGCCCTAAGTGCTACTCGGACCTCCAGGGTAAAGAGGAGCCATCGGGACACGGGTCTTGAGAGTATTTTGTCTGTGATAACCAGCGCTTCTATCCTTGGGGGGCAATACCGCACCGAAGAGGTGCAGTGGATTCAGAGAGATTTCATGAGAGTGGCAGGAGGGACAATATAATAGTGACCAGCATTTTCATTTTATTTATTTATTTATTATTTCTATTTTACTTTATCTTTTATTTATTATTATTACCATTATTATACATTTTTTAGTGGATGGGTTTTAAGAAACAACATACATGTATCAGAACTAATCGTAAAACGGCACAAAAAAATCTAAAAATGACGCAATGTTTCTGAGCTAGGATACTCGAGGGAAGAATTCTCTTCTGGTTTTGTCATTTGCACCGAGGTAGAGATTCAAGTCCGCGTGGTGACGGGCATGGCTCCCGCGGGAGACTTCTCGTGGAACAGAAAGAACTACGCAAAGATCTGGAAGGTGTTCCCACGTCGCTGTAATCAAAAAGACTTAGTTTTATAGAGAAATGTTTACAGTCTGCAAGAATAGACTTATATCTATAGCTTTCCTAATAAATCTTACTGCATATAAAAAATAATGATTTTGGAATTGATTTACAAAGATAACAACGAAAGATAAAGGTAAACTATTGAATA
This sequence comes from Oratosquilla oratoria, assembly GCF_046742065.1. Classification (NCBI taxonomy): domain Eukaryota; kingdom Metazoa; phylum Arthropoda; class Malacostraca; order Stomatopoda; family Squillidae; genus Oratosquilla; species Oratosquilla oratoria. Next base: position 10,956,459 of record NC_134806.1, read on the forward strand.
TGAAAAAGTCACGCGCACACACACACGCACACACACACACACACACACACACACACACACGCACACACACACACACACACGCACACACACACACACACACACACACACACACACACACACACACACACACACACACACACACACACACACACACACACACACACCTCGTGGCGCTGTGGTTAGAGATCTCGCCTGCCACTCCGGCGGTCCGGGTTCGAATCCCGCCTAGGGCTGAAATAATTTCAGTATCGCCGAGCTGCGGGTTGTTACTCCAACTCTCGTGGGCGGGGAGTTGGGTGTGTGTGTGTGTGTGCGTGTAATGTCACAGTATTATCCATAGATCGGTCATACGAGCTCTGAGCTCTCATCCGGGAGGCTAATAACTGTCGATCACGAGTCGTCCAAGACCATGGTGAATCACACACACGTGCACACACGTGCGCGCACACACACACACACACACACACACACACACACACACACACACACACACACACACACACACACACACACACACACACACACGAGTCCAACACGTGATCCAAGACCATGGTGAACCACATGCGCGCGCACGAGTCCAACACGTGATCCAAGACCATGCTGAACCACTTGCGCGCGCACGAGTCCAACACGTAATCCAAGACCATGCTGAACCACATGTGCGCACGCGCGCACACACACCAACATATATTAGAGAACACGTGCGCAACATTTAGAAGTTGGTCATTCCGAATGTAAGACAAACCAGTGTAGAGAGGAATTCAACCTGTTTGAAGAAAAAAAATAATGTTATGTCTACACTGAGACCACTGGCTACCGGTTATTCCTTCAACAAATTAATTGAATTTGTAGGTGCGGAAAATTCACAAATCACCTGAAGACGCGGTCATTACTAGTGCCTATGTAAAGAAGAAGAAGAAGAAAAAAACGCTCTTCAATTGTAATCCGAGAACAAACTGAAAAAAATATATAGACTGAACCCAGCTGTTTATTTAAGCAATATATAAGACTTATTAATCGTAGAGGAGAGTGTGTAAGATCCTACTTCAAGTATGAATTGTCATACCCTTTCCCGAAACTTTTACTAAGGCAGGCAGGAGCGAGTCAGCTCAGCAAATCCAGAATTGATCATTCTGAGCGATGGAGTAGTTAAAAATATTGCTCTTGTCGATGGTTTAAGAATTCTTCATAACGTTAGGTAAAAAATAATGCCGAAAGGTTGTATACAAGTATAATCAGTTCATCGGATATAAATAATTGAATATATGCTCGTTGTGCTGCATATCATAGATATTCTGATCCTGTAACTAAAGGTCGTAGACTCTTAAGATCAGACACTGCATCATCCGTAAAAGTGGGTTCAAATGCCATAACAAGCGACAAAAGAGGTATTTTTGCCCAATATATAAAAACATGACACAGAACTTCTCATAGATCTATTACATTTAAGAGGCCATTTCTCTTCAATACAGTATGGCGTTAAATACAGCCTTTGTATCAATTGATTTACATCTCTCGCCGAACAAGTCAGTATTTGTTGCTGCAGAGGTTACAGGTATTTTCATAAAGTAGATTTATAGTTGTTGGACACATAATTCCGTTACACAAAAGTACCTCCATTAGGAAAGAGGCGCGAGCACGGGGAGGAAGGCGAAGGGTGGGATGGGGAATGTAGGGGAAGGGGATGGGGGGGGGGTAAGAGGGTGGAGGAATGAGAATGAGAAAGTACGACAATACAGTGGGAGTTGCCAAGGAGGCAGAGGGAATATTACGGGCTAATCGAGACAGATTATAGTCCTTAAGAGCACCGGTGTGTGTGTGTGTGTGTGTGTGTGTGTGTGTGTGTGTGTGTGTGTGTGTGTGTGTGTGTGTGTGCGTGCGTGTGTGTGTGTGCGTGTGTGTGTGTGTGTGTGTGTGTGTGTGTGTGTGTGTGTGTGCGTGCGTGCGTGCGTGTGTGCGTGCGTGCGTGTGTGTGTGTGTGTGTGTGTGCGTGCGTGCGTTTGTGCGTGCGTGTGTGTGTGTGTGTGTGTGTGTGTGTGTGTGTGTGTGTGTGTGTGTGTGTGTGTGTGTGTGTGTGTGTGTGTGTGTGTGTGTGTGTGTGTGTGTGTCTCTCAATGGAAAGTTATCCCTTCTGCAGAATAAAATAATTGCAGGTAGTCCAAAAAGTACACAAGACTTACGTCACCTCAGACTTATGTATCCAAGGATAAGTATAGGGAAGATTATTGTTAGAAAGAATCAGACATTAGGCAGGAAACTGTGTAAGAGAAACAAGGGTACAGAAAGGAAAAATGTGCACCTCAGCTATACAATTGAAACCAAGTCAATCAAGAATTTAGGGATGGAATATGTATGCCCTACTCATGGATCTAGAAAGCATACGACAGTATAGACAAATTTGGTTATAGAGAATTTCAGAGAATTATGGATTAAGTGATGTTCTTAAGAATGCTGAATTATATATATGATGGGGACAAAACATGTATGGAGTAAAAATACACAGATAAGACTAAAGATTTGAAACGGAGTGGAACGGTGCGGTGTGATTTCGATGGAGTGCGCAGCAGATTCACAATGGTGAAAGCTATGTATGAAAGGAAGGCGAGAGAAATATGCAGCGAGAGGAAAAAGGTAATGAAGGGCGCCAAGAAGATGGCGGTGAAAGTGATCAGATTCCTTGGAGGCATATGCGGAGAAGGATGGAGAGATTCATCATGAAGGAGTACATAAGCTGTGAAAAAACGTGTGTAGGTAGGATGATACAAGTAAGAAAAGGTCGGGAAGGTGGAAAGTGTAATTTACATCCAGCGACCCAGGAGAGGGCAGGGAACGGTGGAGACGGAATGGCTATAGCGTGGAATGACATTAACAAAAATTCCAAACGAAAATAGACACAGGCAGAAGAATGATATGTGGGAGTCTGGGGAGACAAAACAGATGATGTTTTATTGAAATGGCATGGAGGAGTAAAAAGTACGAGTAGAGAAAATATGGTAAAAAGGATTTAACAAAGATAAAGGACAAGTGCGAGGTAGGGAGACCGAAAACAAGGTAGCAGCGCGTTGTAAGTGGATAGGCAATGGTGTGGATACATTACTGCAGAATAAGAAAGTGACCCAGGAAACATGTAAAACAGCAGAGAAATCATTCTGGAAATGAACACGGAAGAACATGTGTATGTAT
>NC_134806.1:10979641-11017141 GCF_046742065.1 Oratosquilla oratoria
TCCGGCCCACAGGTGTTCATGAAAGTCATTTTGACCAATTACGCAGGGCACTCATTCGGCTGAAGGGGGGCAAGGGAGCAGGACTTGCGCTATTTCATATTTTCCTTGTAAGCACATCTTTATTCCACGCATGTACTATGTCGTGTAGGTTTAACTAAAATATTGTTCTTGTAATGAGCCAATTTCTTCGTATCCCATCTTTTTCACTTGGTTCAAATTCAAACTGTATTTATTTTTGACATCTTAAGCTGTTTGTAGATATTAATATATACATTTTCAATTATTATACTTTATGGCCAACCACATTATCGTACACCTGGGAACTATACATGCAGGATATATTAAAGTTATTGAGAGATTTGTTCTGCATGCCGAAAGAAATCGATGCTAATACCGAGTTGTATACTGTACAGGATTAGATCTGGGCTCGTAGGATTCCGTCTTTGAGATCATTAGGTACCACTTCTCCGTCTCCATCGATCAAGCTTTGCTTTTGTTTATATTTCACAAATTGATACATCTTAATGGACCCTTCCAGTTTTTCTTATCTTTCTACACGCGGCTTCTCTATCTCTCCCTCTACGTCTCTCTTGTGCTAGTGGCATAATCGGAAGCGTGCTTTACTCGCATTCTCTTAGTTCTGAGTTCGAATCCCGCACTCCTCTCCGATTCCCAGCAGTGACAGTTACCTGTCCTAAAAGTCCAAGGGCATAGGGCAAAGATGACGGCTTCGGCCGCAGCTACGGCGCCCCCTAGCGTACGCTCCTCATTTTACCTCCTTCAAAACATCTTGTGTCTTTTCCAGTTAATTCCACTCCCATTGTTTTTCTTCTGTCCTACAATAGGATTTTTGTCGACTATAACCATTATTTTTTTTTTCTTATACTGCCTTCATATCACTTCTAATACTCCTTCTTTATGTTATTTTTTTTTTTGTCTTTCTGTGTGTGCTCTGTTAGTTCGGAAAGGAGCCATTTTGGTTGTTGATTCTTTTTTATTTTTTTTATTTTTTTACTTTATTATTATTGTTATTATTTTTTTTTTTTGGGGGGGGGAGGCACCAAAACGGCATGCTTCATTCTGGGATGATTTTTTTTATGAGCTTTTCATTATTTCGCCAATGTAGTGGCAAATCACTCTTATCAATTTATAATACTCTTCTACAACCTTATTATATTTTCCCGATGATGATTTTTCCATACGATTGGGTTCTTTTCCTCTTTCGATTCAATCCACATTTTCTCTTCTAGTGGTGGACTTTTCTCTTTTGTCCACTTCCATTTTTTCATTGAAATTAATGCTCCACTTATAGTTCTATTCATATATCTTATCTAGATTTCCCTGTAGCAAGTTACAATCATCCTCATCTTTTACTCTCTTCATGATGTCGGCATCATCAGCAAATTGATTGGTGTAACTGACTGTTCCATCCATCATGTTATTAAAGAAGATCAAGACCATTACTGGTGTTAACACTGAGCCCTGTGGGATATCCTATTCTTTATAATCGTTCTCATTAATCTGTTTTATTATTTTTTTTTCAGGAAGTCCTTCACCCGTGTATATGTGTGTGTTCGTGCGCATGAACACAAACACATATGCGGGTTATCATAAATGCATACGTTCCCTCAAATTTTATTACGGATGCGCACCTTCATCTAACTTATTTTGTACATTAAATATCAGACCTTCCGCGTACAATCTCCTCTGACTATATAAATTCTATAATTTTTTTATAGCCAATATAGTAACTTAACATATTACATTATTTATGTAAATATATATATATACATATATATATATATATATATATGTATATATATACGTGTATATATATATACATATATATATATACATATATATACATATATATATATATATACACACATATATATATGTATATATATATGTATGTACATACATATACCAAGGCTTTTTCCCCCTTCCAAGGGAGGTAGCCAAAAAGGGAAAGGCATAAAAACACTCCCACCCATTTCATCCCTAAATACACTCCACACCCCTCCCACCCTCCCTCTCATCTGAGCACCTCCTGGATGACGGGTCATCCCTGCACCTTGCCCACCACCCTGGGTCAGAAGCAGTGTCGCAAGACACAGCACATCCACAGCAAGGCCGCTTCATTTAATCGGCGACCCCCCCTCTCCGTCCTCCCTTGCATATAAGGAGAGGACGGGGAGAAATCCCTTCGGGTTGCGTCAAAATTTACTCACACATACTACCCCCCCCCCGCCCATTCCTCCTCATGCAATCACATCATCCATATACAACCATTCTCCACTCACCTCTGTCTTCCGTCCTCTCCCTTCCTTCCTCAACAGACATTCCCCTCTTCCCCAAAGCCCCCTTCACCCCATCCATCCACCTCATCCTAGGACTTTCCCTCATGTTCACTCCCTCCACATCTGCCTTCCATACCTCTTTTACTAGTCTTTCTTCACTCATTCTTTCCATGTGTCCAAACCATCCTAATATTCTTTCATCAACCCTATCTCCCAGCTCCTTTTTCACCCCTGTTCTCCTCCTCACCTCCTCATTTCTCACTCTATCCAGCCTAGTAACCCCCACCATACTTCTCAGACACCTCATCTCAAACACATCCAAATCCTTCTCTCTTCTTCTCTTATGTTCCACGTTTCTGCCCCATACAGTGTTGTTGGCACAATCACTCCTTCATACAGTCTCCTCTTAGCATCCATTCCTAAATGTCTATTCCTCATTACACTCTTTAATCCACCAAGGCATTTACTCGCTTCTCTCAATCTACATTCTACCTCCACCTTCACTCCACCTTTTCCTGCTACACTTGCACCCAAGTATCTAAAACTATCCACTTCCTCCAGTCGCTCTCCCTTAATGTTCACTTCCAGTCTACTGCCACTTTCACCCCTTGTACATCTCATCACCTTACTTTTACCCACATTTATCTTTAGCTTTCTTCTATCACATACTCTCCCAAACTCTGCCACCAGCTTCCTCAATCCCTCCTCCGACCCTGCCACAAGCGCAGTGTCGTCAGCAAACAACAGCTGGCTCACCTCCCACTTTTCTCCATTTTCTTTAACCATCTCCAATCCCTGACCCACTACCCTAGCATTCACCTCTCGCACCACCCCATCCATGTATAAGTTGAACAGCCAGGGCGACATAACACATCCTTGACGAAGTCCCACCTTTACTTCAAACCACTCACTCTCTCCATTTCTAATCCTGACACAAGCTCTACTACTCTCATAAAAACTCTTGACAGCTCCCAAAAGCTTTCCTCCTATCCCATAAATCTGCATAACCTCCCACAGTGCCTTTCTGTCCACCCTATCATAAGCCTTTTCCAGATCCATAAAAGCCCAAAAAACATCCTTCCCCTTTCCTATAGCTTTCTCACATATCTGTCTTACCACAAAGATCTGATCTACACAACCTCTACCTGTCCTAAATCCACACTGTTCCTCACCAATTACTCCTTCTGTTCCTCTCCTAATCCTCTCAATCAAGATCCTCCTATAAGCCTTCCCAACTACACTTAACAGGCTAATCCCTCTGAAACTACTACATTCACACTTGTCCCCTTTTCCCTTGTAAAGAGGAACTATACAGGCACTTCTCCAGTCCTCCGGTACTCTACCCTCTCTCCAGCAAGCATTAAATAACCTCACCAACCAGTCCACCATCACTGAACCTCCCTTTTTCAGACATTCTGCATGGCATCCATCCAGACCAGGTGCCTTACCTGCTTTCATCATCTTTACAACTGCCTTCACCTCATCCTTCCTTATTTCTCCTCCATTCTCCTCACTCCTCACTCTCATTTTCTTCGCATTTCCCACTGCAGCTATCTTTCCTTCCCTATCCTCCTTCACATTTAGCAACTCCCTAAAATATTCTGCCCATCTTCCCCTTACTGCCTTCTCTTCCATTATCATCTCTCCATCTGCACCTTTTACCTTTTCTTCCCTACTTGATTCGCCTCCTCTTCCTCTCTTAATTTCTTTCCAAAACATCTTTTTTATTACTTTCAAAATTTTCTGTCATACTCCTACCCCATTTCACATCTGCTCTCCTCTTTGCCTCCTTTACCTTTTGCTTTACTTCTCTTTTCTTTTCTTTGTACGTCTCATATGACTCCCCCGTCCTCTTTTGTAACCAATCTGTGAATGCTCGCTTCTTCTCTTCTACAACCTTCTTTGTTTCCTCATCCCACCATTCACTACCCTTTCTTCTATTTCCCCCTGTCCTTCTTGTTCCACACACCATCCTTGCACACTTTAAGATTCCCTCCTTGAACCATCCCCATTCCTCCTCCACACCCATCTCTGCTCCATCCTTTACTCCCTCCCACTCCTCCTTCAGCTTCTTTTCGTACTCCTTCTCCTTTTCCTTTTCATTCAAGGAGTTCACTCTAAGAACCTCCCTACCTTTTGTCCCTTTCCTCTTTCTCCATCTATGTACATATACATATATATACATATATATATATATATATATATATATATGTATATATATGTATATATATACATATATATATACATATATATATATATATATAAATGTGTATATATATATATGTATATATATACATATATATGTACATATATATATATATATAGATATATATGTATATGTATATGTATATTAATCACGAAGTACCCACAGTCGGAATAAAAGGAAACTTAGAAGAAAGTGTAATTTCTATATTTCGGCTAATAGCTCTTAAGGAAAGTACGAAGAGGGTTATAGCTATTAGCTGAAATATAGAAGTTAAACTTTCTTCTAAGTTTCCTTTTAATCCGACTGTGGGTTCTTCGTGATTATTATTTACAAGCGTGCCACTACATTTTGTCCAAGTGATGTATATATATATATATATAAATATATATATACATATATATGTATATATATAATATATATATACATACAAATACAATATAATACTTAATGTGTATTTGGACATAAGTGAGCCCATCTACGCTTTTAGCGCAAATACCAATTCTGTCAGTAACCCATGAATCTATCCATGTCCATGATCTTCTTAGAAGTCGGAATGGTCTTGACATTCGTGCCTCTTTGTCATATTCATTGACCGCGAAATGTAGTCTTTCTTATCTATTAACTTCTCACCATTAATCCAATAATAGATACCGTATGATTATATTTCCCATTTCCCTTCTTCCTTCCAACAATATTAGTTCATGTGTCTCCAGTTTTGTGTTATTATGTCAAGGGTCGCAGGCTTGGATCCCATCTCTGGATGGCTTCTTGTGGATTCTACATTTTTATTAAATTCTCGTTTCTGCGTAGACTCCAGATTTGAATAGTATGTTCAGAGCTGTATTGTGAGCAAAACCTTTGGTGAAAGTTTACATTATATGCTCGTATGCTGTCATCTACTTTTTAGCATAGACTGATTTTTCTCTGCATTCTCCGGGACATATCCTTCCACGTTCATATTTATGATTTTTTTGTAAACAACTTTTTCTCGCCGTGGAGAGATCCCCTTCGCGAGGCTTTTCTCGAATATTTCCTTAAGTTGTCCCTTCGTCCCTACCAGGATCATAATCCCGAAAACAACGAGTCTTATCTGGAGTGTAGACACGATTATGGTCCATAATATTGATCAAAATGTGAAATAAACACACAGAAAAAAGTATTTGAGGACACAACATATTAACTAGGACTCTGTGTCCATTCTACATGTAGGTCTCATGTATAATATATAGCTATTGTAATATTTTTGTCGCATCGTTCTCCTCACGTGTGCCCATCCATCCCTATTCACCTTCTGTTGATTTTTGCCTTCGGGTCTCCAGTGTTGGTGACCAGAGATCCCACGTAATTGATGGAATCTAAAAGCTCCACCCTGTCATCGCCGATGTGAAGGGAAGGTGGAACAGGGCTACCACCACTGAGCAATGTCTTGGTCTTTGACGAATTGACTTACAGGTAAATTTGTTCTTGTTATTATTATTTCTTTATCATTAATTTATCTATTTTCAGAGACGATAAGAGCAAGCTGTCCCTCACCTGGTCTGCGGTACAGGCGGAGACTAAGGTGTTGTTTACGTTTTTCAGTTCAATTCAAGGGGGTCTTCCAAATTAACTCCAGGAATTCCTTTAGACATTTTGGACATTTGTGGTTGTGGGAGACTCCAGCGGCGCCATTGACAATCCGGTTGGAGTTCCCACCATCGATGCAAGGCAGGACTAAAACAAACAAGTAGACAAATGAACTAATTTAGAAACATCATAGCCCATTGCTCAGGTGTTTATGTAAATGAATCTTAACCTCTTCACCATCGAAGATGTGCCACACATTCAAATGGCATCTCTTGGTCGGCGGCGGTCGGGATGAAACGGTTAACGACGCCTCTCGGCTCAGTTGAGGTTTCTCGAGTTCAGTTTAACCTCTTCGCCAAGGAGCACACGGCCGAATAAAATCGTCTGGCGGTTGAAAAAAAGAAATGGAAAAACGCCACTTTATCTATTCATTCCTAAGTTCAAGCTGCACAGGCTCCTCCATGAAGTTCATTCCTGTCCTTTTGCGGGAGTTAACAAAATTTACAGTTTTCTGTTTTTCTGCACATCTACCCCCTCCGTCTACCATTTTCGGGCAAAAGGAACGACGGTTTTGGCTACAGCCAAGCGCCTCTTTGTGGAATCTCCGCATTTTTTAGAACAAAGTGATGAAATACAACTGAAAAGCACATCAGCAAGGTCTTAGTCCCCTGTGAGGCTAGTTGCTAAATTAAATGAATAAATAGATAAATAAATGAATGAATGAATAGATAATATATAAATAGATAAATGAGTATTAGATGACAAAAATATAAACATAAACAAATAAATAAACGAATAAACCCTGTAAATAAAAGATATTGATAAAGTGAGATAAACAAGGAGGGGTGTATACAACATATCAATTAGTATTGTCTCTGCGAGTCGTCTGGACTGAATCGCATTCAGATGAGTCCCCTGGGCATGGTAGATACTTTTTTTTTTTTTTTTTTTTTTTTTTTGCAACAAATACAGAAATATCACCTCACTCTGATTTCATCAAATCCCATGAAAAGTTTGATTTTTACTATTGTCATTATTGTGATTATTATCATTATCATCATCACTATTATTGCTACTACTACTATTATCATCACTACTACTATCGTTGATATTATCATCAATATCATTATTATTGTTATCATCGTTATCATTATTGTTAGTAGCAGTTGTAGCATTAGTAATGACATTTTATTACTATCATTATTACCATTATCATTATTGGTTATTATAATCATCATCATTATCATTATGACCTTCTTGTCTATGCGATTTTATATCATCGTCATACCTTTTTCATCCCGAAATTATCTTTAGGAAATTAAGAACCACACATAAACATAATTTATATGTAGATTAAATGGTAACATCTGTTTTTTTTTTTGTAAGAAATTCACTTCTGAAATAAAACGGGCTGACAATTACTCCTGAAATTTAATTCTGTTCTCCCTGTACTCTGTAACAGAGACACAATGCATAGCTGGATCAAGATTGTTATCATCAAACCGCGACTTCGCTTTCCCGGTATTGCCGGGGGCTTGGCTGCTCAATGGGTGGGCCCCGGTCGCCTGGAAATTCCTCCAGATGTCACTCAGACTCTGCCAAGATATGAAAAATAATTTAAGAAAAAAAAAATCGAACCTTCTGAAAGAATAAGCGGAATCCGACAGGTTCCAACTGACTCCAACGGATCTCGATAGACTCCGACAGACCCTGACAGACTCGTTAAGTATAAGCTTACCTCTAATAGACTTTGCATATTACTTTATTGAGAAAGAGAGACAGGTCGACATTACATTTCCAAGTTCTCTGACGTCATGCCGTCGTCTTTTATGAACATCTTCTAACCTTCCACCCCTCATGTAACACTTTCCAGAGTAATAGCTTTGGAATAGTGTAACATAGTAAATAGGTAACTAAAGCAAAATATTCCAATGCCTCCAATAAAATTCCTGCTATAGTTATCATTTATTACAATTACCAATATCTTATTTAGTTGGGTTGAATTTGATCAATAACTTAGGCCATTATGTTAATTTTTGTAAATATATTTTTACATTTACCTAGATTAGTGATCATTTGCTATTTCACAATTTTGCATCATCGATAACATTTGCATGTTGTAGATTTCAATTTACTTTATATTCGCAGTTGAAGTTAAAAAAATAATAATAGAGCTATAACAGCTAAACTTATCGCTACTTGGCTATAAACTGTGGATCTATGGATTCTATAATAGAGTGCCTTGTGGTACTATTTTCTTATATTTTGTTACCAATTACCATAAGTAATTCCTTAAAGGGGTCGTAATGGGGAGTCAAAGAATTTGTGCACCTACTTCACAGCACTGCGTAACTCCAACTGGTAAAATATAAAATTCTGAATAGTACTCAACCCATTTTCTAATTCAGCTCAAACCATTAAAACAGAACGGCCACTTTAACAACTATTTTTATTTCTATTTTATTTTAATTTTATTTTATTTATTTGTTTTGCAAATACCAGGAAGTTCTGTTTGGCTTGGAAGGCCACATGAATGGATTGGAAACAAAAATCTTACTTACACCAAACGACTCTATTCAGCAGAGGAAAGGCCTCTGGTTCATGTTAATCAACTGACTTAAGACCCATTACAACTATTCTGGTGCACAGACAAACTTCTGTGCTTCAAAGAGTTAGCGAATTTCCTGTGATGTGGTGACAGAGAAATCAACCAGAGATGGTAAGGAAAGGACAGCATCGAAGGAATTGCACTAGGTCTACAGTATGTATATATATATAATATATATATATATATATATATATATATATATATATATATATATATATATATATATATATATATATATATATATTATTTTTTTTTTTCTTATTTGCGTAGGCTGAGAAGACCCATAAAACTTGATTAGGTGTTAGTTACTGAAATTAGAATCTCTAGCTTCTCAGCTAAGACGAAGTACACATTTTCTTATATTTTTGTTCTGTCTGATAGGACGTAGATCTTCTGATGTGTGAACGTACACTTAAACCCCAGGTGAATGAAATCATCTGCTATTTGCCGTAGTAAGAAATGTAAACAAATTACGTCATCGTACCGAAGGAGGTGACATTCGATACCCTCTATTTCATTCGTCCTTTTTCGTGTGAAGGAGGTTTTCTGGTTTTCTACTCGCCTTTTGAATTTTAAAATCATATTTGATAATTTTCATCCGTCAAGTATGACATCTTCGCTTCCGGGAGAGTACCATAGAAAGTAAAAGAGAGAGAAAATAGTTTGTCGACTAAAAACGACATTGGGCTCGGAAGAGGTGCGAGAGAGGCTAGATCCCTTTCGCTACCTGGGAACGCCACGGATATAAAACAACCTGGCAGTATCCTGAATAAAAGTAATTGAACTACCAACCGGTATTACGAAAGGTTTTAAATCCAGTCATATATTTATGTAGTCTACGTATGTTCCTTAATGAAACAATAATAATCTTATTACTTTCTATTTATTTCGGGATTTTTGGGTGCTAACCGTCAGGTCTTGTTATCTTTACTTCCGCGTTGTCATTATCTTTTATGTTACATTAACAATGTTAAAACTTTTTTTATTAGCAGGTAACCATTTGCCTCAGGTATGGAGCCTCGCATTACTGTAGTTCATTTGTGAATACAGAACTCGGGTAAATATTTACCGCCCTAACGCTTTCGCTGTCGTCAGATCATTTCGTTCAACCTGGGAAACACCCAACCCCACCCTACCCCAACCCCTAGACAACAAAATTTTTAAAAAATCATCTCAAACCTCGCTGGATTAACCATTTTGATAATATTTACTTTAGTAGTTTACTTTAACTGCCACAGGGTAATTTTGTTCAGCTGAGGGAGACTTCTCTCAGTTGCGAAATCTTTAAAGACCCGAGTAATTTTTCATATATCATTGGATCTCGTTTCGGCTAACTCCAGGCTATTTCATTTAGTTAAAAATATTCAAGAGTTTAAATACTATCTCGATTAATCTCTTAAAAATAGTAGATCAGGTTTAGTACATTTAATTGTTTTGTTGTGGCTGACGTCAGACGATTTCATTGAGCTGAGTTCAAAATATCGACAGCTTCATTTCAGTATTCACAATGTGTGGTTACAGATAACAATATTATGATTCTGATATTTCTTACCCTTCTGGTAGTTAAAGATTTTCTTAAAGTTTTTATTGTATTTGTTAGCAATCATTCTTTGAAAATGCAGTATCTACGCCTTTTTTCGAGGTTTGCTGGGGTTGCCAAAAAGAGTTCATAATTATTTGATGATGTAAAACGTCTGAATATCTTACGAGCCTTTCTCTTTAAATCAGCATTTTCCCTCTCACAGCCAAGTCGTTTTTATATTTAGATTACCTGTAGATGGTGTTTTTATAAAACACTAATCACCCTAATATTCTTAAAAGGAATTATTTTTAAGGGTCCTCGAATTCTGGCAACCTGAATATCGTACCGTCTACTAGAACTGGTTCTTTCCGGGTTTGGTATTACGTATAAACCCGTGTCTACATTTTAAAACCATATTGATGTTGAATCCGTCCTGGAGGATCCTTTTTCTGTCGATAGGCTATTCTGTTGACTGCTGTGACACCCCTTCGATACACAAACGAGTTATCACTTGAATTCACAAATTCTACGACTTCTATTTCTTTCCCTGTACCTCCCTAGCCAATAATAAATGCGCATACAATTTCCTATGCTTACATCTGCGTCTTTGACCCGTGAACTGCGGTTTGACTCATCTAAATAAAATTGTCTGGAGCCAGGCAGGAAAAAATAGATAAATAGAAATAAATAGATAAATAAAAAACCGCCGTTGACTTATAAAATAATCATGGAAGCCAAAAGGTTCCCCGCAGCTGAATTAAATTGCCTGGCAGAAAAAAAACCGCTTCCGTATACAAAGCAACATGTTACATTTGGTCAATGTGACTCATAAAATCTGTTCAACTCCCTACATTGCTCTGGTCTACAAATTTCCATTTCATTGTCTGGGAATTTTATTTATTAATTCGTATGTCGTGACAACAAAAGTTACACAATTCCTGAATCAGTGAAGAATAATATTTCTTGCTGATAAACTCAGTCCTATAACCATTTATTGGATTTATTTCAGGAAAAATTCTCATAAGCAATTTTGTCAACCTTTATATTGTAATAATCATTATTTGACCAGGATAAACAAAACCACCCAGCTGTAAGGTTTGTCTTAAATTTGTGGGATATTCCTCTTTCAAATTTATCTTTAGGATCTTAGTACAACAGCCAGAGTAAGATAATTTACAGCTTTTCTGCAATTTCTTGTCTGGATGTTTTACACATGAAAATGTAAAGAGAAGCACCCAACAGGATTAAGACAAACTTTAGTTGGTATTTTTTGGTGTTATAGGGCTATGACGCTTATACTATGGGTCTGATCTTGATGCAAACATTTCAGTCTTGGAATAATAAACTTGATTTCAGGTTTCCTTTTATTCAACCATATTTCGGTTATTCTTGTTATATATTTTTCCGAAGTCTTTCTGAAATACACAATGCTTAGTTTCAAATTATGTACATTGCTTTTTGCAGGATTTCTCTTATATCCTAACCTGACTTCGTCATTAACTCGAGCTTCTAGCTTTTCCATAGAGAAAAACAAACAAATCAATAAATAGATAAACAAACAATAATAATTACAACGTCATGAAAACCAAAATCTATATTTTCTAATTTGACTCTTGTGCAAATAACCACACTGACTCTTATATAATATTCCTTCCTTCTAGGAGTCTCTTTAATAAAACAACAAGCAATGTTCTTGTAAAAATAAAGAAGCAAATGTTTTATGCAAACCGAGCCGAACCAATGAGAAAAGTGCCTTTATTTTCGTCATTACCACCCTTTGGCCCGCGAAGTTCGGAGGGAACGCGCTAAAAACCGATCCTGTAGGAGCAGCGCATGTTTACCGCGCGACAAATAAATCGCGATGGCGGTTGACTGAATATTCGGGCCTGCCACTGCCACCTCGCGCATATTCTTTGCCCTGATCGCCCATTTGGTGTCCTAAAGCCCTCCAGCTACTAAGGGCGCCCATAGGAAATCCGACGGGCGTGCCTTTACGCACGATCCATACGCACGTTCTGGGACCTCGGTCTCCTCAGTAGATTCCGAAACGCCTTATACTTTTCCACAGACAGCTAGAATTTCAAGAAGAATAGACTCGACGGAGTCTGGAAGAAACAAGGCAATTGAACCGAAACTTGAGTGAGTGTTCTCAGGCCCATCCAGGACAAGCGTGCAGTCACTCCTTTAAAGCCTCGGAAATCGCCAGCGTGCGCCTTAACGCCAACAATAGCACCGAGGCACGTACTATGGAGGGAGCGCGCGCGGCATCCCCTCCTCCGCATTCTCTCCTGTACTGCCGCGCGCCGCGCCGCGGTGGTGGGCCGTGCAGAGAAAGAGCTCATCAACATTCCCGGCACAGGTTGGGCCGCGGAACGCCCTCATTGGTGCGAGGAGAGAGACGCAAGCCAGCACCCGATATAATTGAGCGGCGAGGATGCGATCCAGCCCCTGCAGCGCACTTGTTCTCAGACCTGCCAAGCACTGCAGCTTCTTGTGCAACCCGGAGGAGTAGATCCTTCATCTGCCTTGGTATTATAATTGCACGCGATTAGCAAGAATTATCTTCCCCCTAGCATTTTCATTGGTTTCTTGGAGCCGTCCATTTGAACTGGTCTTTATGATTATAGAATTGCAATGTAATGATGCAATTTAGTGGTAATGACAGGCGGCTATAAGTGGGGGAAGGTGGAAGGGGGAAGGGGGGAAGGGGGTAGGGGGAGGCACCCCAAATGCTGCCACTTCCGCCCCTCGCACAAAAAGCACAAGACATTGACAAGTCGCATTTGCCTTCAAATTCACTTCTCTCCTCCTCAATTGTTTATTCGTGTATATACCGAGGAAAAGACACGGGTTTAAGCTGGAGTGTATGCCATTTAGCAGCCGGTAATCCATTAAACGCGTGAAAGAGGCAACAAGGTTCAGTTGGTAGCCATCCCAACCGCTCATCTGGTTTGACCTCCAGTTAAGCCTCATATGGTGAGATTAATTAGCCTTTGATGACTGAATAGCGCCCTGCCCTTGCAAGCCCACTTTTACAGCAGGTACAGATTTGTGGAGCCATGTGCAGTCGATTTGGCAGCGTCCTGCCTTGCTTGAAGTTCATTGTGCTCATGTGATGCTGTTCATTCGCGGACCGACACGGGATCTCGTGGCGAGTTCAGGCAGGTCGGCCTGAGATCTGATGAAAATGTGTATAATTCTATGAATATCATGTGGCTGGTGGGCCCCCTTGAAGGCAGGATGGGGGGCTGTGTCCCTGCCCTACACTGCCCCAATGGTCAGCTCGCTCTTGATATTGCTTTAGCTCGTACACATTGCTGATACCAGGCACAAACATCGCTGTCCTTCCGAAGCCTGTCATCACAGTCATCTCAACACCATCATTATTATTCTTTATATATGTCCTTGTCGTCAATACTGCAACCATGAACGTTCAAATAAGCAAACTGAGCACTGCGATTATTTTCAGATTGTATCTATATGTTTCTCTTATGTAATGATTGCTGCCGTCGTAATTAAGTTAAACCTTCCATGCGAAAAATTATTTCTGGTAGCGTGATAATAATTAGCTTCATTCTACTTTCTACCAAATGCACTACCGTTCCTTGATTTGTCCTTCCCACCTTTGAAATATGGTGATCTGATTGTTGCCACTACAATAACCACGAATGCCCGAGATTTTGTGTTGGTACGCTTTCATGGTTGAAAAAATGTGTGTGTGTGTGTGTGTAGGGGGGCTCCTGCCGCTTAGATTTTCTTTATATCTACATTTTCATTACATTCTTTATTGCCACTGTGTCTTGCCACCGTAATACAGCAGTGATTTAATCGTAATGCAAACAGGCGATAGCTAGTTTACTAACAGACACTGTCTTTCACTGGTTTCTTCATGGCGTAGTGTTATTGAATGCCCTTCCAGCGCTGTTCATACCTTTGGGGCTTCGTTCTTAAATTATATTGCGTAGTTGAGCAGCAGTAATTAGATCTCTGCACGTCATAAAAAAGCAAACGGCTGCCACTATAAATATAAAATATCACTGGCTTTATCATTTACTACGTATAGGTGTATCAAACAAATATTTTCCTACAGTATTTCTGATTTACTGTTAGCGTGTTTACATATAGAAAAAAACTACTAATTTGTCATGCCATAAAAAGGACAGAGAGATCTGTCGTTAGCACCTGTACTAACAACGCTGGTAAAAATATTGATGAAAACAGTTGGAGCAACGGAAATTATAGATAATTTTCATAGGTATGGCATCCAGGGGAATGTGGTAGCCAAGCGAACTGGCGCCCATGTTTGGGATCGACAAACCGAAAGGGGGGAAATCTTAACCTTACTTTTTCTTCATCCTCTTCTACTTAAACCACCAAGCCAATCCCCTATTTGGTCAATTGGCCCCAAATTTGACGAGAGAACTTTTTAATTAACATGTTTTCTTATTTACTGCTATGGGAGAGTCCGTTATGGCTTAACTGTATTGTAGATCTATCTTATATATTGTAACCATATTACGAAGTCTGCATATGCCTTATCGGCAACTATATATTATAATATTCTATATCATAAAATATCTATATCATATACCATATTATACTAAATATATAGACATATATTAGGATAACTTAGGATAACTAACCATCGAACCAGAAGTAGGAATTCGAAATCCAAGAGCCAGCGTGTGACGTCATTCAGGGCAAACGGTCTTAAGTCCCCAAACTTCAACAACAGTAGACATGCTCAAGCACATTGCAGTATAGGTAGCTGCCAAAATGTTGAAATGAATAAATAGATAGATGAATAAATAGGTAAATAAAATGTATTCCAGAATTTGATATGACTCAACCAAGCAAAAGAATGTGAGCGTTTTATACATACATACATACATATACCAAGGCTTTTTCCCCCTTTCAAGGGAGGTAGCCAAAAAGGGAAAGGCATAAAAACACTCCCACCCATTTCATCCCTAAATACATTCCACACCCCTCCCACCCTCCCTCTCATCTGAGCACCTCCTGGATGACGGGTCATCCCTGCACCTTGCCCACCACCCTGGGTCAGAAGCAGTGTCGCAAGACACAGCACATCCACAGCAAGGCCGCTTCATTTAATCGGCGACCCCCCCTCTCCGTCCTCCCTTGCATATAAGGAGAGGACGGGGAGAAATCCCTTCGGGCTGCGTCAAAATTTACTCACACATACTACCCCACCCCACACCCCCCCGCCCATTCCTCCTCATGCAATCACAACATCATCCATATACAACCATTCTCCACTCACCTCTGTCTTCCGTCCTCTCCCTTCCTTCCTCAACAGACATTCCCCTCTTCCCCCAAAGCCCCCTTCACCCCATCCATCCACCTCATCCTAGGACGTCCCCTCATGTTCACTCCCTCCACATCTGCCTTCCATACCTCTTTTACTAGTCTTTCTTCACTCATTCTTTCCATGTGTCCAAACCATCCTAATATTCTTTCATCAACCCTATCTCCCAGCTCCTTTTCCACCCCTGTTCTCCTCCTGACCTCCTCATTTCTCACTCTATCCAGCCTAGTAACCCCCACCATACTTCTCAGACACCTCATCTCAAACACATTCAAACTCCTTCTCTCTTCTTCTCTTATGTTCCACGTTTCTGCCCCATACAGTGCTGTTGGCACAATCACTCCTTCATACAGTCTCCTCTTCGCATCCATTCCTAAATGTCTATTCCTCATTACACTCTTTAATCCACCAAGGCATTTACTCGCTTCTCTCAATCTACATTCTACCTCCACCTTCACTCCACCTTTTCCTGCTACACTTGCACCCAAGTATCTAAAAGTATCCACTTCCTCCAGTCGCTCTCCCTTAATGTTCACTTCCAGTCTACTGCCACTTTCACCCCTTGTACATCTCATCACCTTACTTTTACCCACATTTATCTTTAGCTTTCTTCTATCACATACTCTCCCAAACTCTGCCACCAGCTTCCTCAATCCCTCCTCCGACCCTGCCACAAGCGCAGTGTCGTCCGCAAACAACAGCTGGCTCACCTCCCACTTTTCTCCATTTTCTTTAACCATCTCCAATCCCTGACCCACTACCCTAGCATTCACCTCTCGCACCACCCCATCCATGTATAAGTTGAACAGCCAGGGCAACATAACGCATCCTTGACGAAGTCCCACCTTTACTTCAAACCACTCACTCTCTCCATTTCTAATCCTGACACAAGCTCTACTACTCTCATAAAAACTCTTGACAGCTCCCAAAACCTTTCCTCCTATCCCATAAATCTGCATAACCTCCCACAGTGCCTTTCTGTCTACCCTATCATAAGCCTTTTCCAGATCCATAAAAACCCAAAAAACATCCTTCCCCTTTCCTATAGCTTTCTCACATATCTGTCTTACCACAAAGATCTGATCTACACAACCTCTACCTGTCCTAAATCCACACTGTTCCTCACCAATTACTCCTTCTGTTCCTCTCCTAATCCTCTCAATCAAGATCCTCCTATAAGCCTTCCCAACTACACTTAACAGGCTAATCCCTCTGAAACTACTACATTCACACTTGTCCCCTTTTCCCTTGTAAAGAGGAACTATACAGGCACTTCTCCAGTCCTCCGGTACTCTACCCTCTCTCCAGCAAGCATTGAATAACCTCACCAACCAGTCCACCATCACTGAACCTCCCTTTTTCAGACATTCTGCATGGCATCCATCCAGACCAGGTGCCTTACCTGCTTTCATCATCTTTACAACTGCCTTCACCTCATCCTTCCTTATTTCTCCTCCATTCTCCTCACTCCTCACTCTCATTTTCTTCGCATTTCCCACTGCAGCTATCTTTCCTTCCCTATCCTCCTTCACATTTAGCAACTCCCTAAAATATTCTGCCCATCTTCCCCTTACTGCCTTCTCTTCCATTATCATCTCTCCATCTGCACCTTTTACCTTTTCTTCCCTACTTGATTCGCCTCCTCTTCCTCTCTTAATTTCTTTCCAAAACATCTTTTTATTACTTTCAAAATTTTCTGTCATACTCTTACCCCATTTCACATCTGCTCTCCTCTTTGCCTCCTTTACCTTTTGCTTTACTTCTCTTTTCTTTTCTTTGTACGTCTCATATGACTCCCCCGTCCCCTTTTGTAACCAATCTGTGAATGCTCGCTTCTTCTCTTCTACAACCTTCTTTGTTTCCTCATCCCACCATTCACTACCCTTTCTTCTATTTCTTTCTTTTATAACAACTGGAAATCAAACGATAAAAGATTATGTTGTAAAAGGGTCTTTGCTCGCACTTTAAGCTTCACTCTAAGTAATGACATACAATTTTATTCAGCTAGGAGAAAACTTCCACTCCTCGTCGAGGTGTGTTCGTAGCGCTCGAGAGTTTTTCATTCTGCCTACTAACAGACAGTTTCAGTCACCCCAGAGAAATCACTCCTCTATCGGGCAGAGGGCGCCTTATTAAATCATAATGACAATAATGATAATCAATAATAACAATAACAATAATAATAACGATAATAATACTGATAATAATAATAATGGTAATAATAATAATAACAATGATAATAAAGATAATTACAACAACAGCAGCAATGATAATCGTTATACTAATACTAATACTAATACTAACACTAATAATAATAATAATAATAATAACAATAATAGAATTGATAATAATAATAATAATAATAATAATAATAATAATAATAATAATAATAATAATAATAATAATAATAATAATAATAATAATAATAATAATAATAATAATAATAATAATATTAGCATTATTACTATACAAATATTCTGAAGATCTGAGATGAATCTGATTGTTGCAGAAAACTCTTACCGGACTATTTTATTTTCCAATCTATAGTGTCGTTTAAGGACGGTCTACGCGGCGCTGCTTTTGACTCTAGACGCTAGCTCCTTCATTCGCTACTGAAATGCTAGATGCGATCGGTAAAGCTGAACACTTTTCACTTTATCGCAGCGTCAAACAGACGCTGCGAATTCATGATTTTAATCGCTAGCGAAACGCTTGTCCAAAGCGAACGAAAGCAACGCCGTTTAACTTTACCTCTCGCGTTTAGTGTTTTGTAGGGAATAAAGAAGCTAGCGTCTATGTGAGAACTTGGTCGGAAGAAGAAAATGTGTGTGTTGGCGGCGGGGGGGGGGGATAGAAAACTGGGAATCACTACATGGATATTTAATCGAAACAGTAATCGCTGCAGTCAACAAGTAGGTTCACATGCATTTCAGTCATTATAGGACTGAATGTGACGAAGTTACATATACTGATGACTAAGGGAATAGACGAAATTAAATAAATAAATACATTATTAGATAATTGAATAAATAGATGATTATTACATAAATAAATTAATATCAAATAAGCAAACAAAGAAATATTAGATATATAAATGAATACTAAACAAATAAAGAATGTTATACGGTAACTTCGGGTAGAACATATTTTTGCAATTTATCGAATCACTTTTTTCCGCAACTAAAACAAATGATAGATTTGATTATCAATATTTTCTGATAATAGTCATGATGATGATGAAGATGTTGGAATGAATCAGAATAAAATTGTCTCATGTTATATAGCTCTACTGACAGTGAGTAGCTTACGCCAGGGAACCTAAAGCCAAGTACTTATAAAAAGAGAAAATAATAATGCAATATTCTTTCCTAATACACTGTCAATTATAGACGAATAAATTCGACATGGCTGATACACTTCACTTTTTTCTAGAACCACAAAGCACGTCATAAGCTCTCACAATATCGACCGAAGCCAGAAGCTGGTGAACGAGCCTTTCATCAACATTTCTCAGTAATGGCCGCCATCAACAATACTCAGTCTTGTGACATCACTATAATTTTTGTGTAACAAAACCCCATATGTAGTATTCTTCTAGAAATAGGATCGAGTGCACAAAACACACACACACACACACACACACACACACACACACACACACACACACACACACACACACACACACACACACACACACACAACCACACACACACAACCACACACACACACACACACACACACACACACACACACACACACACACACACACACACACACACACACACACACACACACACACACACACACACACACATACACACACACTTGTTTATAATTTAAAATGCTGGTTGATGTAAGGGTAGAAATGTGCAATTCGAATAGCTGCATGATCAATTGCTGGGTTTTGGAAATGGCATCAAAACGTTGACATGTTCAAAAAATTTCAGTCTGAGTAATGTTAGACGATTTAATTCAGCATAAATGTGTCACCGTAATATCTATCTGGTAAACGCCTCTACCAGTGTGACGTACTCGATCAAATTTGAACTATGTACTGTAAAGCGATTTTATTCATCTTGTGAGACGCCATAGTAGTAAAGGGGCTACAACACTCCGACCAATAGTAATTTTGATTCCAGCCTTAAAACGATATATATATATATATATATATATATATATATATATATATATATATATGTGTGTGTGTGTGTGTGTGTGTGATTCACCATTGACTTTTGAATCACGTGTTGGACTCTTGATCGGCAGATATTTCCCTCTCGGAAGAGAGCTCAGAGCTCGTATATGACCGATCTATGGGTAATGCTGTGACCTTACATGCACACACACACACCCAACTCCCCGCCCACAAGAGTTGGAGTAACAACCCGCAGCGCAGCGATACTGAAATTATTTCAGTCCTGGGTGGGATTCGAACCCGGACCTCCGTAGTGGCAGCCGGGAACTCTACCAACTGCGCCGGGAGTGTGTGTGTATATGTATTTACCTAGTTGTATTTATCTAGTTATATTATACAGGAAGGGAGCTATGCTCGTGGTGCCCCGTCTTTGTATCTCTCAGCATCATTTTTTTT
This sequence comes from Oratosquilla oratoria, assembly GCF_046742065.1. Lineage (NCBI taxonomy): Eukaryota > Metazoa > Arthropoda > Malacostraca > Stomatopoda > Squillidae > Oratosquilla > Oratosquilla oratoria. The sequence continues at coordinate 10,999,764 of NC_134806.1, forward strand.
AAAATCTGGAATAGTGTTTGCACACACTGTTTCTTTGTCTAATTTGTTCCAAGTATCTATCACTCTGTGTGGAAAGCTATTTCTTTTCAGATCTCTTCTGTAATTATATATATATATATTTTTTTTTCGTGTCCTCTTGTGTGTGTGTGTGTGTGTGTGTGTGTGTGTGTGTGTGTGTGTGTGTGTGTGTGTGTGTGTGTGTGTAAATAAGTAAATAAATAAATGTATAAATGAAAAAATAAAAAACAAGCTACACCAGAAATGACAAATTAGCACCTTAGCACCTTCCCTGGAGTACAAGCCTTGGCAGCATGGAGGGAATATAAAACCGAAGTCCCACACTGCTCGGCACTTGCACCCGTAACATTCCTGGTGTACATAAATGGTATGATATAGATAAGTATTTCCCCAATCTTGGGACGCGTTCCCCTTGTGCAGGAGGAGGCGTTCGACATTGCAAAGGGGGGCGGGGGCAGGAAGCCTGTAGTAATCGGAATTTTGCATAGGGTTATGCCTTTCATATGCATACAAGGTCTTTTCAAGCTACGTATATAAACTGATGGGAAATCTTCATAAGAAAGTAAGAAGAAATAAAATACAACCAAAACGTATCCCAGCCTAGAAGACAAGGCATACGAAAAAAGACTAAATAAGCTGGAACTGGCAACATTAGAAGAAGGAAGACAAATAATATAATTGCAGGCTTCAGAGATATAAAAAAGAGGATACAATCAACAAAAATTAGTGTGAGATGCAAGAAGAACCATGAAATACAGTTTTGTTTAGAAATGATACATGGAACAGCATGGGCGACTAATTAGTCCAACCAAACGACATACGCAAATCTAAAGATAAGTTTGACTGAGAAAGGGACAGACACAGGACCCCGTGATCATAGCGCTTATCTTGTACATCAGGATCAAGTAAATGAGTACGTACCCCTTACCCCCCCCCCCCACACAGGTGCAAGAAGGTAAATTATTTCAAATTTGCTGAGGTTCTATTCGAAAGTGCTTGATGTGCTGTAACAGAGATGGGTGGAACTTGGAGTAAAAAAAAAAAAAAAAAAAAAAAAAAAAAAAAATATATATATATATACATATATATATATATATATATATATATATATATATATATTCTTGTTGACAGACGAGATTAAATAATATTGCTGTTTCTGCATTGTTTATCTTTTTGTTAAGAACTTCAATTTCTTTTGCTAATTTACGGTGTTGGACTGATAGTTTGCTGAGTAGCTGTCCGTATGAGTTCAAAAAGGAACTCGTAGAACGCCAACTGCAAGAGAAACAGCAGCTCTCTCTGCAATTGAAAGAACGATTAGATAAGGTCCTAGCCACTTGGAAAGAAGCAGATGTTCCCGTACACTTACGAGAACTCGTCGAAAAAGAACTACATCGTCTACAACAACAACACCTTCAAGGCACAGAAGCTAGGAATGTGTCCAAACTCTCCCGACGTTATGGAGGCAACATAAAACTTCCAAAACCTACCCAAGGATTCTACAACCTTGCCACCAACTTACAACTCACCAAATATCAAGGAGAATTACTCAACATGGGACTCAACTGCCACTACACTACCAAACCAGGAAAACACCGAAAAAGACTGGAAATTGAAGTACTCTTAGATGATATTCAAAAATTGGAAAAACAAAAGAAAGTTAACGTTTCCACGGACCTCCAAGCAACACTCATTGCAGAAGCATCCAAAACCAGAGGCAATTTCCAAAGCAATTTAGTACATAAAAGACACATTCAAGCAGCCAAACAACTCCGTGAAAACGAGGACATTGCCATCAGAAGAGCCGACAAGACCGCAGCCTTTAGCATAATCCCCAAACAAGAATACCTCACAAAAATGGACAACATTCTAGCTGACACCTCCAAGTTCACAAAAATCACTCGTAATCCCACGGAACAGATCAAAAAGAAAATCAACAATGTAATAGATACCATCAACGCATCATCGTCTAGCCCACACTTTAACAAATTAACAGGGGACTACTCCCCTGGCCACGCTTTTGGAAACGTAAAAACACACAAGCCCAACAACCCCATTCGTCCTATCATCTCCCAAATTCCCACAGCGACTTATTCAGTAGCCAAAAGACTGAACGAAATTCTCACCCCATACGTACCCACGGATTACGCTCTGACATCAGCCCAAGAATTCCTAGAAATCCTAGCAAATGCCCCTCTGGCAGAAAATCACATTATAGCATCGCTGGACGTAGAAAGTTTATTCACAAACATCGACGTCGACAGAACAATACATTTCATCCTAGATAGAGTCTATCGATGCGACAACACACCGACACTGAACATTCCAGAAGCTTCCTTTTAGAGATCTGTACCAAAGAAGCCCCCTTCACATGTCCACGCGGTAATATGTACAAACAAATAGATGGAGTCGCCATGGGAAGCCCCTTAGGAGTCCTTTTCGCAATTTTTTTCATGGGAACCATAGAGAAGCTCACACTCGCCACCAACCGACCATCCATTTATTGCCGCTATATAGATGACATTTTCGTTAGAGTCAAAGATATTCAAGAACTCCAAAGACTCAGAGAACAACTCGTAGAAGCTTCCGGCCTTAATTTTACGTTCGAACAATCGAACAACGGACGTTTGCCCTTCCTCGATGTCTTAGTAACCAGTCATAACAACAAGTACACCATATTAAATTACAAAAAAAAAGCAACCTCATACAGACAGCTACTCATCAAACTATCAGTCCAACACCGTAAATTAGCAGGAGAAATTGAAGTTCTTAACAAAAAGATAAACAATGCAGAAACAGCAATATTATTTAATCTCGTCTGTCAACAAGAAAATATTCTTCCTGGATACACTAATATATGTATATATATATATATATATATATATATATATATATATATATATATATATATATATATATATATAAATAACACACACACATACGCATACACACACACACACTTCAACGAACGGACGGCTTAGAGAACGTTCTGAAGAAAAGTGAAGTTTCGTGGATCCCAAAGCAAAGGAAGTGCCTATTGTATTTACAGGGTGGGGGGAAATTGCTCGTGGGGTAGTGGGAAAGTAGGGAAAGAAGAGAAGGGGAGGGATTGCTGAGGGAAATGGAAGGAAATGAGGAAGGAGAAGACTTGGCCCAGGCAGACAAACGAAATGTAAACACCAAAAAACGGCCCCCCGACCAGCTGAGCGACGACGAAATGTCTAATAAAAATGTAAAGATTAGAAGTATAGATAAGAGCAATACAGTAGAAAGTGATGAAAATTCTTTCCAGGGATTTAAAGAGGGTGGGGGGGACAAGACAAGACTAACAAGACTAGACAAGACTGACAAGACTAGAAGAGAAGTTCGATAAGATGATCGAGGACTGGGAGCGTAGGTTCGGTCATGTTAACAACATTGTACAGAGAGTTGAAAAATTGGAAGAACTAGAGAAGGCGAACAAAAACTTAACTAAGGAAATAGAAGACCTAAAAAGACAGTTAAAAGAAGTAAAAAAGGAGAATGAAGAGTTAAAGATGAATAATAAAGAAAACAGAGAGGGATGGAAGACTATTCAAGAAAACAGTAAAGTTGCATTTACTGACATAATTAAACAGCAAATGAGAGAACAAACTGAAGACTCAGTTATTAAAGTGATGAGACAGAAGGAGAATATAGTAAGAGACTTAGCTGATAAAAAAAAATGTATAATTATATTTGGAATGGAAGAGAAACATAACCCAGATAGAACCTCGAGAACCAATGAGGAAAATTAAAAAGTAAGCAGTTTACTAAAATTAGTTCAAGAAGATGAACCAGAAATTATGAAGGAAATTGAGGACAAATTCAGGAAAGTATAGTACAGATAAGACCAGACCAATTAAGATTAAATTCAGGTCACAAACGACGGCAGAGAATATCTTATCCAAAACAGGGAAACTAGCAACAAGTGAACAATATAAAAAGGTATGGATAAAAAGGGAAATGAATAAAGAGGAAAGAGAGGAAGAAAAACAGAAAAGACTTGAAGCTAAAAAAAACAAAAAAACAAAAAACGAGAGCAGAACGGAGTCAGAGAAAGAGAGATTCTATTGGAGAGTAGTGAATATGAAACTAAGGCGGTTCGACATACAAGAGAAAAACAAAAGGGAAACAGAGAACACAATGGAAGTGACAGAAAACTAAGAGTGTCTTACACAAATATAGATGGATTAATAACAGGATTGAATGAGCTGAATGATTATTTGAAAGAAAAAGAACCGGACATAATGGGAATTGTAGAAACAAAATTAAAAGGCCCACTACCACCCAACAGTGTAGGACATGATGCATATAATTATTGGATTAAAAACAGAGAGAAAAAGCAAGGGGGTGGAGTTATGTTCCTGACTAAGAAGGATATAAACGTGAGGGGTGTCATATATGGAATGAATACAGTAGAGATGATTATGATAGAAGTGGAAGACAGAGATAAGAAGAGCAGAACATTTGTGATAAATTATGTGCCTCCGAAAACAGCCTCATGGGAAGAGAGTGAACATAAAAGTATGTTAGAGGACACAAAGATAACATTAAATAAAATAATGGAAGATGGAGGAAGAATAGTTATGATGGGCGACTTTAATTGCAAAGAAATATGCTGGGAAGAAATGACAGTAAAGGGTGGAGACGGCTCATGGGGAAACGCTCTACTTGAGATGATTACTGACCATACAATGACACAATGGATACAGGAGAACACTAGGTATAGAAATGAAGAAGAACCATCGAGACTAGACTTAATAATTACATCTGAACTTAGAATATTGGACAAGATTGAATATAAAACACCAATAAGTAAAAGTGACCACATATTGATTGAACTGGAACTTAATGAAGAAAAATATATGAAAAGAAATGAACAATATAGAAAAGGAAGAATGATGTATGAAAAAACAAACTTTGATAAAATAAGAGAATTCTTTCAACAAGAAAACTGGGAAGAAATATACAAAGAAGAAACAACAGTGGAAGAGAAATGGAATATTTTGACAAAAATGTACAAAAAAGGAGTGGAAAAGTATGTCCCAAGACAAAAACAAGAAAAAGAATATGTAAAATGCTGGTACAACAAAAGTTGTAGGGAGTTAAAAGACAAAAGAGACAAAGCCTGGACCAGATGGAAAAAAGACAGAAGACCTGAAAAATGGAAAATATATACTTGTTATAGAAATGAATATGTACATTGTACAAGCATGCAGAGAGGAAAAGAGAAAATATGAAAAAGATGTCATAGAAAAGTGTAAAGATCAACCAAAACTATTCTACAGATTTGTAAACAATAAACTGAAAAACAAACAAGACTTGGAGAAATTAAGACAAGGGGGAGTTGAATACACTGAGGAAATGGAAATGGCGGAAATTATGAACAAACATTTTAAATCAGTGTTTACAAGGGAGAACATACAACCTGAAGAGATTGAATGGAAAGAGAAATTCCCCCCTATGGAAGAAATAGAAGTAACAAAGAATGAAATATTGACACACTTGAGTAATCTTGATGTCAGAAAATCGCATGGACCAGATGAAATAGCAAACTGGATTCTGAAAGAATGCAGGAATGAACTGGCAGACAAAATACATAGCATACTAAACAGTTCCTTGAAAGAAGGAAAAGTTCCAGAAGATTGGAAAAAAGCAAATATAGTACCTATATATAAAGGAGGAAATAAAGAAGAACCTACAAACTATAGACCAGTCTCTCTAACAAGTACAATAGCAAAAATTTGTGAAAGAATTATCAAAAGTAGATGGGTAAAATATTTAGAAAAAAACAAAGTGTTAAATCCAAGGCAATTTGGATTCAGACAAGGACGATCATGCGTCACCAATTTAATATGTTTCTATTCAAGGCTAATAGATATAATACAAGAAAGAGATGGATGGGCGGACTGTGCATTTCTAGACCTAAAGAAAGCTTTTGACAAAGTACCACATAAGAAGTTGCTTAAGAAATTAGAAACTGAAGGAGGAATACAGGGCAAACTGCTAAATTGGATGGCAGACTTTTTGCAAGAAAGAATAATGAGAGTAGTGATAAGAGACCAACACTCAAAATGGGATAAAGTAATAAGCGGTGTTCCGCAGGGAACAGTACTGGCCCCAATAATGTTTGCTATATATATTAATGATATGGATGAAGGAATTGAAAGCTATATGAGCTTCTTTGCAGATGATGCAAAACTACTAAAAAGAGTGAAAACAGAAGAAGATTGTGAATCACTACAGAGATATCTATATAAAGTACAGGAATGGAGTAGGAAGTGGGAGATGGAGTTCAATACAAAAAAGTGTAGTATAATGGAATTTGGAAAAAGCAAAAACAGAATAACAGGATCATATAATTTGGGAGAAGAAGGAATAAAAAAAGTAGAAAATGAGAAGGACCTGGGAGTCATTGTTATGAATAATATGTCACCTGAGAAACATATAAATAAGATTTTTGGAGAAACTTATAATTTAATAAGAACAATCAAAGTTGTGGAGCTTATAATTTAATAAGAACAATCAAAGTTGCATTTACATACCTGGATGAAGAAAATCCTAATCACCCTGATAAGACCAAGATTGGAATATGCAGCAACGATATGGTCACCAAGTACAAAAAAATGTATAAAAAAAACTTGAAAGAATACAAAGAGCAATTACAAAATTGGCACCAACACTCTCAAAACTATCATATGAAGAGAGACTAGAAAAACTTGAACTACAGACACTAGAGCAAAGAAGAGAGAGAGGAGATTTGATAGCTATTTACAGAATCATGAAAGGCATGGAAATTACTGATAGAGAGAATCTGATAAAATGGGATGACAGAAATACAAGAGGACACGGAAAGAAAATAAAAAAAGACAGCTATAGAAGAGATTTGAAAAAGAACGGCTTTCCTCACAGAGTAATAGACAGTTGGAACAAGTTAGATAAGAAAGTGGTGTGTGCAAAAACAATACATGAATTTAAAAATAGTTTAGATAAAATGAGATATGAAGACGGGACATCACGAGCATAGCTCCCCTTCCCGTAAAATACAACTAGGTAAACACAACTAGGTAAATACACACACACACACACACACACACACACACACACACACACACACACACACACACACACACACACACACACACACACACACACACACACACACACACACACACACACACATATATATATATATATATATATGTATATATATATATATATATAATAGATATATGTATATATATTGGGGAATTAAGGGAGCAGGTTCTCTTGTATGCACATAGAGTTAAAAACGACAGCATTCTCACAGTTCTTCAACTTTTTAATATTTTTTTTCTCCAAAGTTCGTATTAATCTTTTTGCATTAGGGGGATGAGCAGATATTAAATCACCTAATGTAGCCATGTGATATATTTTGACGTTTCGGCCTCAGGGGGGACAATCAGAATTACATCTGTAACAATGAATTTACTATAGTAAAACCAAAATTAAATTACACATATTTTGACAAAGGCAATATTACATATGACATAGGGTACTTACAATGTGAAATGTGTACCCTCGCCATTTTTGACAGCTTATATCCTAATGCAGACCTAACCGGCTATCCTCTCCCCGGCTGGTCGCAGGCTGAGGTTATGGGTGGTGTGAGGAGGGTGTGTGGCGGATGGGGGTGGTGATCTTTTCACATTAGGTGTAGGACGGTGTTAAAGACTTATAGTTGATGTCAGATCAGCTTATATACTGATTGATTGGGGAATTCTCTCGGATTAATAATGGTTCTAACATTTACAATCTCCGGAAGTCCTCACTGCTAACAATTATTTTGGTTTTACTTATTAACTCTTCTCTACTTATATGTTTATCATAGTTTATCATATCATAGTTTTTCATATGTTGCTTTATTGCACCATTCTGCATATGTAAAGATAACCTTTTACTTAAATAACATCTAGTATGACCTATGTATGTACTAATGCGGGGCGCACAGTCCTCTGTATAACAATGGAATTGGTACACTAAATTTGTCCTAGATATAGTTTTAGTGGGGCCATACAAATTGTTTTTAATCACTAAGGAGTAGTATTTAGGGCTGTTGTAATAGCAAAGTAACATTATTTCTTCATTCTCATTAATTGTTTTATATATTTTTTAATCATCTCTTAATATCTTTACAAGGGAAATTATCCATCATCCTGTTAGTGATGTGGTCAAAATAATTATTATACATACATACATACATATACCAAGGCTTTTTCTCCCTTCCAAGGGAGGTAGCCAAAAAGGGAAAGGCACAAAAACACTCCCACCCATTACATCCCCAAATACACTCCACACCCCTCCCACCCTTCCTCTCATATGAGCACCTCCTGGATGACGGGTCATCCCTGCACCCTGCCCACCGCCCTGGGTCAGAAGCAGTGTCGCAAGACACAGTACATCCACAGCAAGGCCGCTTCATTTAATCGGCGACCCCCCCTCTCCGTCCCCCTTTGCATATAAGGAGAGGACGGGGAGAAATCCCTTCGGGCTGCGTCAAAATTTACTCACACATACTACCCACCCCCCACCCCCCCGCCCATTTCTCCTCATGCAATCACAACATTATTATAGAATCCATTATTTACTAATATTTTGCGAATGTATATCATATAGGCTTGCCAAGGTGAACATAACTTGACGCCCCTGTTAATAACTCCTAATTACTTCTTGCTTATATTTTTCTGAACATTCACCTTGAAAATTCACACATTCATTCGCGTTAGTAGGTTTGCGGTATACACGAGTAATAAATTCACCTGAAATAGAATTTACTTGTAAATTCTAATTCACGTGTATGGTCACATCACCCATAGATCGGGCCATATAAATTATGTGCTCTGAGCTCTCATCCGGGAAGGTAATAGCTGTTGACCACGAGTCCAGCATATTATCCAAGATCTTGTTGAATCACAATAGTTTCTGCAGCTGGGAATTTATGTTTTTGAGATCCTTTAGACATCCATGTGGTCTTTTTCAATTTGTTCCCATGACCTCATGACCCTTCCTTGTACTAAACCAAGACATCTTCTCAATTTTATCTACTACTTTTAGTGATCTGAGTACCACTATCAAGTCGCCTCTTTCTCTTCTTTCTTCCAATGATGTCAGGTCAAGTGTTTTTAATTTCTCTTCGTATGTTTTCATCTGCAAGGCTGGAAACCAATTTGGTTGCTGTTCTCTGTATTCTCTCAGTCTTACTTATCTCTTTCACTTTGTGTGGAGACCATACCCCTGCTGCATATTCTTATCTCGGGCGGATCAGATATTCTGTGATTATTTTTTTTTCAAGTGACAAGGTATCCGTGACCAACACTTCCTATTTTCTTTCTCCTTTTACTATTGTAACTTTTTCGTTTCCCAGTGATTATATTTTGAGCTATTACTTATTTCCAATGCTCTGTATTTTTTCCCACAACTGGCTCCCAGGATATTATCTAGATATTGAGTATGTGTATTTTCCTAGCTGAATTTACCTAATTGAAGTGAACAGGGTTGGAGCTGTTCTTATGATGTTCCGTCTCTGTCTCTACTTGTAAAACCTTACCTCCGATTCATCTATGTTGTTGGCCTGGATTATATTTTCATCCAAACTGTTCCATAAATTCACGCATCTATGTAGAAAGCTGCATTGCCTAGCATTAATGCGATTTTGCCTTTATATATATATATATATATATATATATATATATATATATATATATATATATATATATATATATATATATATATTGACGAGATAAACACCATATGAGGACGGGGCCTTTATTTGTACGACGTTTCGCTTATTACAGCTTTAAAAAAAAAAAAGCTGTAATAAGCGAAACGTCGTACAAATAAAGGCTCCGTCCTCATATGGTGTTTATCTCGTCAATCTTGTCGGCAAACTGCCACTTTTAAGCATATATATATATATGTATACATCTACATATATCATATACATACATATATATATATATGTTGATTTAAACTATGACAAATGTAACTGAAGGCGGAGAAAATATACGAGAAATTATGTTTTGTGATCAAGACCCTAAGGGTCGAAACGTTTAGTCTGTAACTATTCTTAAATTATTACTCTTATATTTTCTCCGCCTTCTGTTACACACACACACACACACACACACACACACACACACACACACACACACACACACACACATATATATACAAATATATATATATATATATATATATATATATACATATATAACTATACACACACATACATACATACATATATCAAAGGCTTTTCCCCCCTTACACGGGGAGTAGCCAAAAAGAAAAAGGCATAGAAAACACTCCCACCCATTTCATTTCCCATATATTCCACTCCCCTCCACCCTCCTCCCTCCCTCCTATCTTGGCACCTCCTGGATGACGGGTCATCCCTGCATCCTGTCCACTGCCCTGGGTCAGAAGCAGTGTCGCAAGACACAGCACATCCACAGCAAGGCCGCTTCATAAATTCGGCGACCCCCCCCCCCCCCTCTCCGTCCCCTCATGCAGGAAAGGAGAAGACGGGGAGAAATCCCTTCGGGCTGCGTCAATTTTTTTTCTCATACATACTTCCACCCCCTATCTGCCACCCACTCCCCCTCATGTATATATATTTACTACGACTCTTTTTCTGATCATTCATCCCATACCAACAAGTTCTCTATTTATTTTTCAAAATGTTTTCCCAACCTCCTGTGTGTGTGTGTGTGTGTGTGTGTGTGTGTGTGTGTGTGTGTGTGTGTGTGTGTGTGTGTGTGTGTGTGTGTGTGTGTGTGTGTGTGTGTGTGTGTGTGTGTGTGTGTGTGTGTGTGTGGGCCCGCGCGCGCGCGTGTGCATGCGTGCGCGCGTTGTGTGTGTATTGTGTGGTTCATATACTACTCCCTCCCTCTGTCACCATGGCGTTGAAAGCCTTGGAAACTTAAAATTTCATTCAACCTCTCTTCTTCATTATTTCAATCTTCGCCGAGCGCTGGGTGCCACTGCTTCTTTTCCGCGTGATTAAAAACCGCCGAGGTGTTAAGTGAATTACAATTTTACTTTGCGATATTTTAACATCATTTTTTTTTCATAAAGGATCTCGTGATATTCAAGGCAGAACCACGGTATATAATGTATTATCTTTTCATATTTATTACTTTGTGCCTCACACAGCTTTATCGTATAAAATCTGGAATGAACGTTTTGTTTATTCGAATGGTACTGGAATAATTAATGACCTAAAAAATTATAAACCACACAATTATTTGACTTTCCCCTGACTGAATAAAAATGTCTGGCTACATCTAAGTACAAAACAAAATTATTAACTATCTATAATCCATTTATGATCCTGCTGGAGAAAAAATCCAAAATACATTTTTTCATCCTTTGAAAACAATTGCAAAAACTGAAATATATTCGTTATCGTAATTGTGTGATACATTCCTAAAATGGGAAAGTTCGCATGTCCCGTAGTACAATTAAACATGAAAATACATCAACACACACACACACACACACACACACACACACACACACACACACACACACACACACACACACACACACACACACACACACAAACATATATATATGAAGATTATGAACGGCTTTTTTAAACATAAAGATGAACATAGGTATACAAGATACAGATGGAATCAGTTACCCGATCAGTTTGACCAAAAGTCCATTATTGACTACATGCTGACATCTGATAAAAGATTATTCAACAACGTGAAAGTTCTACCAGGTGATTCGCTAAATTCAGATCACAGACTTCTAATTGGAGATTTAAATACTAAGAAGATAAAGCAAAGTCAAATACAAAAGAGAAAAGTCATCAAAGTTCAGTCATTAAAAGATGCTGAAACAAAAGACAAGTATCAGGTAGCAGTAGATGAGAAAATTAATCTCAGAGAGGAAGCAGCTGAGGATTGGGAAGATCTGAAGGAAATAATTAAAGGTGTAGCAGAAGAAACGTTAGGAACAAAAATGGTGGGAGGAAGTAAGAAAAGACATACACCATGGTGGACAGAGGAAGTAAAGTGTGCAGTAAAAGAAAAAGTGAAGGCACTAAGAAAGTGGTTGAGACATAAAACGCTTGAAACAAGAATAGAGTATGTCACTTCAAGAAATAAGGCAGAAGAAGTAAAGAGAACAGCAAAACAAAATGTTTGGAAGAAGTTAGGAGAGACAATAGAACAAGATCTAAAAGGTAGTAAGAAGAAAATCTTTGGATTAGCAAAATCATATAGAAAAGATAAGAGTATGGTGCATAACATTAAAGATGACAAAGGAAATGTTATTGTAGAACCCAACAAGATAAACGAGAAATGGCAGAGTTATTTTGAAAACCTTCTGAATGTGGGAGGTGAAGACATAGATGAAAGTATAGAGAACGAAGAGGACGTTCAAGAGAGACAAGACCAAGATGATGAAATAACAAGAAATGAGCTACAAGAAGCCCTGAAGAAGATGAAAAACGATAAAGCACCGGGATGTGATGCCTTACCGATCGAGCTGATAAAGGAGGGAAGTGATGCCCTAAAAGAGAAGATATTGACAATATTAAACAAGGCCTGGAGAGAAGAAACTATTCCACAAAGTTGGGGCAAGACCATTATACTACCGGTCTATAAAGGTAAAGGCGACTCAGGTTTCTGTGGTAATTACAGAGGTATCTCTCTCATCAATCAAGTAGCTAAACTTTATGAAAGAATCCTAGAAAAGAGAGCAAGAACAGTGATAGAGCCGAAACTAGGAGAAGAACAGTTTGGATATAGAAAAGATAGAGTACATCTGACCCCATATTTATTTTAAGAATGGTCATGGAAAAATGCTGGGAGTATAACAAAAATTTGTATTGTGCTTTTATAGACTTGGCAAAAGCATTTGACTCCGTTCCAAGAAACAAATTATGGAAATGTTTAATGGAGGAGTATAAAATGACAAGCAAACTGCAGAAAGCCATAGAGAGTACATATAAGCCATGTTCGTGTCTTGTTAGAATTGGTTATGAGAAAGATGAATGGTTTGATATAACAACAGGAGTGAAACAAGGTAGTGTTTTGTCTCCATTATTATTCATAGCATATATGGATAGCATTATCAAAAAGTATAAAAAGAGAATAAGAGATCAAGGAGAAGGGGATGGAGATATTCTAGTGTATGCAGATGACATTGCCTGCTGGAGTAACGACAGATTACAGTTAGAAAGAGCTCTAAATTGTTGGAAAAGATGCTTTAATGAGGCAGGACTAAGCATTAACATTCAGAAGACTGAAATACTAACCATCACAAAAGAAAATTATGACATTGCAGAAATAATGATTGAAAATGAAAATGTTAAAGAAGCACATTGTGTTAAGTATCTGGGAAGCGTATTTACAAAAGATGGATGCAAGAATAGGGAAGAGATAACTGAAAGAATATCAAAGTACAGTAGAGGTGTCTGTGCCTTGTACCCTATCCTAAAAGATATAAATGTACCTACGGAGGCAAAGAAAAATATTTTTGAATCAGTTCTGGTACCAATTTTAATGTATGCTGCTGAAAGCTGGACATTAACATCAAGAGACTGGAGCAGAATTCAGTCGGCAGAAATGAAAACGTTGAGAGCAATAGTAAATAAAACCAAAAGAGATCGAATTAGAAATTATGAAATAAGAGAAATGATTGGAGTAAAATCAACTCGAAGCAAATAGAAAAGGCACAACTAAGGTGGCTTGGGCACGTGGAGAGAATGGATGAAGAGAGAATTGCAAAGAAAAGATGGAACTGGAGACCAGAAGGTAGCAGATCTAGAGGTAGACCGAAGAAAAGATGGAAAGATGGCGTTCAAGAAATCCTAGAGGCAAATGGATTAGGAAAAATAGAGGATTTGAGAGAAGAGGGAAGCTTTGAGAGGACAATCTGGAGAAGTGTGCTGGCCCGACTGACAGGCTGTAAGCCTACCTGGGAGCAGAAGTAAGAAGTAAGATATATATAGAATATATATATATATATATATATATATATATATATATATATATATATATATACACACATAACGTGTAGGCTACATATATGTAGACTTAGGCCAGACTTTTTTATTCATTAGGTTACGTCCCACCGACGTTGGAAAACCCGAAATCAAAATGAAATAAAACCCGGCGAAGTTTCTTTTTCTTTTTCTTTATTTCCGCAAGACTACCGACTGGCGCTGGTTTGACGATCAAAGTATAAAAAAAAAAAAAAAAAAAAAAAAAAAAAAAAAGTGGCCTTCTGTTTGTACATAACATGCAAAGCTTGGTACACACAGTAGCTTGTGTGTTCATCAGCCTGGACAGTGAGAAAATATAAATGAAATACAACTGAAAAAAAAAAATCCTCCGACCTGACAATATGGCCTCCTAAAAGCTTTATAAAATTAAATGCGTTGGAGGCATTTTTTTCCCCTCCGACCTTAGGGGAAGGATCCATGGTGCCCGTAACACAATGAATAAAAAAAGTCTGGCCCTATCTATATATGAACACATCTATATATAATCTATTTATAACATATATATATATATATATATATATATATATATATATATACATATATATATATATATATGTGTGTGTATATATATATAGAACGCATCAACTATACTACATATAAATAAATATAATATATGCATTATCTTGTAAAGATATGATTAAATATTTTCATTACATTTTCCAAAAATCATATATTTTCCGTGCCATTCAGATTATAATTCAGCGAAGAAGAAAAAAAATCCTTTACAATACACATTCTTCAGATTTTGTGGAATGTATGTTTGCACACCTTGTCTAATCTTTCATAATACACATTTATAGCCCCTTTTCCAGTGTAAAAAAGTTTCCAATCTGCTCGAAATCGTGCAGACATCATAATTTCTATATCATTCCTCGGCCATGTTGCCACATATAATCATCATCAATTGCGGGCATACGCCAGGGAACGCTTTGCTTCACTCACTCACCGGCGCCAGTCCCATGCAGCTACCCTTCCTTCCTTCCCACTCCTCCAAACAGCTCTTCGACAGGTTCGACCAACTTGCCCCAACCATAAGTTCTGTGGGCGTCGTCCTCTTCGTCTCCTTCGTCGAGGGCTGTTTCTTGTGGAGACAGCACTGTGAGTAGCATCAACACCACGGAAACGAGCCACATGTCCATACATACCGCTATACTTATTAGCGCGAGAGAAAGGTTTTCCTTTTGTTTGTTTAGCAATATCGAGTTGGAATAAAGTAATATATAATTAACAAATACAAAACAATTGTATTTATGGAAACATGGATATAACTTGTATAAAAAAGTGCCCCAGAGTTCGTGTAAAAGCCATTTATACCGATGATGGTCTTGACTTCAGCAACTTATATTTCCTTTTTTCAGTTTAACTGATACTGTATGGATTATTTTTGTATTTCCGTATAAACAGATTATTATATTACACTATGAGTTCAGTGTGTATGAACATGTGATTCTACATTTTACATGTGATTAATTATATTGTATGCATATTGATGAAACAGCCTGCAAATGCTCCATATTAGTTTGTAAACATACGAGTATAAACAAAGGTTACCTTGCTCTAAGTCAAACGCAAACGTTGTCTCGATTTACAACAGGCATTATATTTAAACTTAGATTATAATCTAAGTTTAATAATTATTAATCATGGATGAATGTGTGCAGACGAGATGAATTTCGATAGAATTCAAACAGGTTTGATTTTAACTCTTTCCATACGATGACGCCTATGTATATGAAGATGCCAGTGTTGGCGTCTTGATTATATTCATTTTGTAGTTGTAGCTGAGTGACCCCCATATTCTGTGAACTGGTTTAATAATATTTTCTGTGGTTATTCAGAGTGCAAGAAAACGAGTAATACAGCTGTAACTTTATATTTTACAACGCTAGTATTGTGATGAATCCTCGAATCACCGTACATCAGGCAGTTGAATTTGACTCGTACTTAAGAGGTTCGACAGATTACAACCGGAAATGTAAACATCCTATTGGAGACTTGAACCCACTTTTGCTGAAACAAAATCATATTTCTCTTCGTAAAAATATAAATGAAAATTAGTGTTATCATATGGACATGTTGCAATCCAATCCTGCCAACCAGCACTGAGAGTAATTTTGTAATTGGTAATGAATGTACGAGGCCTCAGTGAAGAATGCGGGATTAGTGAATATGTGGTTTCTCCATGGTCATATTATCAAATTGCAAAATATGCTCAGGGACTAGTATGATTCATGGATGGACTAGGGAACAAATGAGGTTGGCTTAGACTATGGCAGGGGCGGGCAACCTTTTTAAGCGCACGTGCCAAAATCGGACAATCTTCGATAAAAAAAAAACAACAACTCACATACCAACCGAAACTTCTGGTAAAATATTATCTATTATCTTTTAACCATCGGGGAATCTTTTAAAATCACATTGGAGAGATAAAATTAAAGAATATTGTAATTGTGATTTGTAAGTCATGTTTGATTGAATAAATGTAAAATCCTAAAAGCTTTATATAATTAAATGTTTTTTTTTTCTCCGACCTAAGGGGAACGATACATGATGCCCGCAAACCAATGATTAAAAATAAATCTGGCCCAGATGCATCTAGCTACAGAAACGCTAGACGCGAAACACCTGAAAGTGAATTCCAAACTGAAACCTGTGAAAAGTCTAGGGTAAACTTACTCACTACGGTAAATATAAAAAAAGAACAAATTAAAAGGTGTATAGACAAACTTAAAGTTAATAAAACACCAGGGCCTGACGGTTGGCATCCAAGAATCTTAAAGGAAATTAAAAATGAGATTGTTGTTCCATTAGAAATTATTTTCAAGAAATCCATCATATCCGGAGATGTCCCAAGAGAATGGAAGCTAGCTAACGTTACTCCCATATTCAAAAAAAGGTGACAAAAAGAAACCAAATAACTATAGGCCTATAAGTTTGACTTCAATCGTAGGAAAAATAATGGAAACTATCATCAGAGATGCTATCGAACATCATTTAGAAAGTAACCGTTTGATAAATGATAGCCAGCATGGTTTCAGACGGAAACGTTCTTGCGTGACTAACTTACTCGAATTCAACAACACAGTTATCTCGAATTATGACAAAAGAAACAATATAGATTTAATATATCTAGACTTTGCAAAAGCTTTTGATACCGTCCCACACGAAAGACTACTTACTAAATTAGCTTTACACGGAATAAGTGGTAGCCTATTAAGTTGGACTAGTAATTGGTTGAATGGTCGAAAACAGAGAGTTGCTTTAAATGGAAAAACTTCTA
>NC_134806.1:11022141-11119641 GCF_046742065.1 Oratosquilla oratoria
AGTAAAGGATTACAAAGAATTACAAAGGAGGAGCATGCCGACAGGAGACCTTTTGGTCCATAACTAGGTCGAATAAAAAAAAAGTAATAAACAAATAAATATCATAATAATATATATAATAATAAATAGAATAAGTAAATAAATCAAAAGGTAAAAAATGATAAACAAACAGGTAAATAATAAATAATAAATTGACAGATAACTAATAATACATGATAATCAAGGAGATAATGATAAACAAATAAACAAATAATATGAAATAAATGGCAGGCTTCACAGCATCTTGCTTAGGTATTCATCTAAACGAATCTTAAAGCTTCGAACTGAACTACATTGCACTGGCTCTGCAGGAAGTTTATTCCATTCATTAACTAAACGGTTGGCGAAGTTGTTTCTACCCACTTCCAAATTAAACTACTTCCTGACAGTACCATTATTTCTTGTCGGATTCTCATTCAGTGTGAATTTTTTGTCACTTTAGATGTTGTTAATACTCTTTAGAATCTTAAAGACCTGTATCAAGTCACCTCTGAGTCTACGCTTTTTTAGGGAAAACAGATTAATGTATTTTAGTCTATTTTCGTACGATTTATTTTTGATATTTGGAATCAGTTTTGTGGTTCGCCGTTGTACTTTTTCCAGTCTGTCAATGTCTTTAATGAGATTCGATGACCATACGGAAACAGCATATTCCAATTGTGGACGAACTAACCATCTATATAGCTTGTTAATGAGAAATGGACTTCTGAAGTCAAAAGATCGCGCAATCAGTCCTAGAATTTTTTTTGCTTTCTCAGAGGCTGAAATACACTGTTTAGATGATTTGAGATCGTTACTGATAATTACGCCGAGATCCTTTTCACTATCCACTTTTGTTAACGAATTTCCAAGCAACTTACTGTTCTTTTTACCTATGTCCATAACCTTGCATTTCCTTGTGTTAAATTTCATCAGCCACTTTTCAGATAATTGCCGTGATTTATCTAAATCTTCTTGAATATCTAATTGATTGAAGTGATCATTTGCCATTCCGCACAGTTTTATATCATCAGCAAATTTGGAGACAATAGATTTTAGTCCGTGGTCTATATCATTTATATAGATATGAATAGAAGTGGCCCAAAAACGGAACCGTGAGGAACTCCACTTGTAACATTTTTCCATCTAAAAGTTTTGTCATTTAAAACAACTGTTTTCGATCATTCAGCTAATTACTAGTCCAACTTAATAGGCTACCACTTACTCCGTGTGAAGCTAATTTAGTAAGTAGTCTTTCGTGTGGGACGGTATCAAAAGCTTTTGCAAAGTCTAGATATATTAAATCTATATTGTTTTTATGTCATAATTCGACATTACTGTGTTGTAGAATTCGAGTAAGTTAGTCACGCAAGAACGTTTCCGTCTGAAACCATGCTGGTTATCATTTATCAAACGGTTACTTTCTAAATGATGTTCGATAGCATCTCTGATGATAGTTTCCATTATTTTTCCTACGATTGAAGTCAAACTTATAGGCCTATAGTTATTTGGTTTCTTTTTGTCACCTTTTTTGAATATGGGAGTAACGTTAGCTAGCTTCCATTCTCTTGGGACATCTCCGGATATGATGGATTTCTTGAAAATAATTTCTAATGGAACAACAATCTCATTTTTCATTTCCTTTAAGATTCTTGGATGCCAACCGTCAGGCCCTGGTGTTTTATTAAATTTAAGTTTGTCTATACACCTTTTAATTTTTTCTTTTGTTATATTTACCGTAGTGAGTAAGTTTACCCTAGACTTTTCACAGGTTTCAGTTTGGAATTCACTTTGAGGTGTTTCGTTTACGAATACTGAGCTAAAATAGTTGTTTAAAATATCACACATTCCTTCATTTGAATATCTAAGTTGACCGTCAGTAGATAATAGTGGGCCAATGTGATTCCTAATAACCTTTTTATCTCTAATGTAACTATAGAATTCTTTGGGATTCTCTTTGGATTTATCAGCGATATTCATTTCGTATTGTCGTTTTCGTTATTTTATTGTCTTTTTTAAATCTCTCTGTATTATTACATAACTTCGATAGTCATTAGGTGCACCCGAAGACTTGTATTTCTTATAAGCCTGTCTCTTTTTAGCTATATTTTTTCAGTTTCTTTGTCAAGCCATTGTGGATGAGCCTGTTTTTTTTTTTTTTTTTTTTTTTTTGGGGGGGGGGGCGTCTGTCCATAAACGGGATGTAAGTATGAATCATCTTAGTAAGCATATTTTGAAACATTTCCCACATATGATCTACAGGCCTTTCGCTTAATTTTGCCTCCCAATCTGTAAGCTGAAGCTCCTGACGTAGTCCTATGAACTGAGCTTGACTGAAATCGAGTATTTTAGAAACACAAGTATCTATTATATTTTTTTGGTAGTTTGAATCTAAGTTGTGATCGCTACTCGCAATAGTTTCACCAACTTTTACATCGGTTATCATGCTTTCGCGGCTAGTAATCAATAGATCGAGTAAGTTTCCATGTATTGTGGGCTCTTTTACATGCTGAACTAAGTAATTGTCACCGAGAAAATATAGCAAGCGACTACCTATCTGGCCATGTTCTAAGGTCATCCAATCAATGTCAGTAAAATTTAAATCACCCGTTATCAATAAGTCCCGGTTGCAGAAACTAGACAGTTCTTGAAACAACAGTTTGTCGTCTGCTAATGATAATGTTTTTGGCCTATATAGTACACCTACATTTATTTTTTGTCCATTTGTTTGGGTTAATTCTACCCAAAAACTATCATATGCATCCTGTTTCACTTTCTCTAAAATACAAGCATGGACATTGGTTTTAATGTACAACAGAACACCCCCTCCTTTCTTGTGGTTTCTATCCTGATAAAAGTGTTTAAATTCCGCAATATTAAATTCAGCTTCAAACTCTCCACCATTTAACCATGCCTCGGTCATTCCTACCATATCGAGATTTTCGCTTTTGACATATGGCTGTATTTCTTGGAATTTGTTCCTAATACTACAATTATTTCTTTTTGGCACGTTTTGTATTTCAACATCATGCCTTACATCATAATTTTGTTCTTTATTGACACCTTGCTCTATACTGATATTTGGTCCTTCAATGACATTCAATGCCTGATGGACATCTGCCCCTTCACGGACATCTGGTCCCTCAGAGTCATCCGATCTATGTATACCATGCGCCCCTAACGTCACCGCGTTCCACACCAGCCACTCACCGTTCATTGACATTCTGTTCGGCATCCCTTCCTAAAATTATATTCTGCCCTCCACTGTCATTATATCCTACCGTGATATTTTGCCCTCCACTATCATTACATACCATCGTGATATTTTGTCCTCCATTATCATTATATCCCATCGTGATATTTTGTCCTCCACTATTATTATATCCCATCGTGATATTTTGTCCTTTGACATTACATCCTAATGTAATATTTCGTCCTCTACCGACATTATATCCTAAAATTATATTTTGTCCTACACTGATATATTGGTCTACATTATTGCTATACCCTACTCTGTTTTTCCCAGTACACTCTATTTCCCCTTCCCTGTGAGTTAAAAAAAAAGTTCATTACAAACTCCCACAATAAGGTTTGTAACAACATTTTTGCCTCTGTGAGTAAGGTGGATTCCATCAGAAGCACAAAAATTATGACGCCTGGAAAAGAGATACCAAGGATCAAGAAAGTGGTATCCCAGTTGCGTGCGCTATCGTGATATTCTGTCATTGATCTTTATGGCTCTACTGTTCAAACACGAATCAACGTAGATTCTCGGAAGAATCCCACAGACTACGTGACGGCCCCACGCTCCTTCATCTCCTGAAGAAGGACCTTGTAATTCCGAACAAGTTCCTCCGATCTTATCCTACCCACATCGTTACTTCCCATATGAACAATCGTAATCATGTTTGTCCGCCTTTGCTCCTTAATGGTCTAGGTACAATCGGCGATCCCACGGTCCGGTTGGCACACAAGCTTGCAACGTCGTTTAGCCTTCCGCTGCAGGATGTCGTCATAGCCTCGCACCATGGAGTCCTCCACCACCAAGAACTCCTGATTTTCAGCCACCTCATCCTCCAGAAGAGTAAAACGATTGACTAGAGCCACCAGGGCACTCGCTTACCGAACTCGGGCTCGACAAACGGGACCCCACGGAGCTCCACTTGCTCACGGCAGTGGCAGAAGTGGAAGAGGTGGAACGCTCTTTGGGTTGTTGGGAGGATTCTCTCTTCTCACAGAGCGCACTCTTGAAGACGAATCTCCTCCTCACACATCCTGAGACGGTCCTCCAGGTTCACACAACCTTCACAGGCCATTTCGCTCCTCCTTCGGCAATACAAACAGCAAAGAGAGAAAAAAAAAAAAAAAAAAAAAAGTGGTCACTAAATAAACTAAATACACGAAGCTTACTCCGCTTACGTTATACTATTACTCCTACCTTTGGAGTATAGTAACAGACTACTGTTTTGATTCTAAATTACTAGAACACTACACTATATCTATACCTGTAACTGTATAGTGCTATACGTATACAATATAAAAAACACAACACAATGACTTGTCACTATTCGAAAATATAAACTTCAAAAGAGGTATTCGCTATATGGTGTCTCGGCAGAAGACGAGTTCTCAAGCTGAGGTCACGGAGCAGACAAATGAAATTGGCTTAGACTATGGTAGGAGCAGACAATCTTTTTAAGGGCGCGTGCCAAAATCGGACGATCTTCATTTGAATATTCAAGTTGACCGTCAGCAGATAATAGTGGGGCAATGTGATTCCTAATAATTTTTTATCTCTAATGTAGCTATAGAATTCTTTGAAATTCTCTTTGGATTTATCAGCGATATTCATTTCGTATTGTCGTTCTCGTTTTTTTTTTTTTTTCTCTGTATCAATACATAACTTTGATAGTCATTAGGTGCACCCGAGCACTTGTATTTTTTTTTTTTTTTTTTTTTTTTTTTTATAGCTATATTTTTTCAGTTTCTTTGTCAAGCCATTTTGGGTGAGCCTGATTTGGGGACGTCTATCATACGGGATGTAAGTATGAATCATCTTAGCAACCGTATTTTGAAATATTTCCCACATTTGATCTACAGATCTTTCGCTTAACTTTGTCTCCCGATCTATGAACTGAACTTTACTGAAATCGGGTATATTAGATACACAAGTATCTATTCTAAATTTTTTAGCAGTTTGAATCTAAGTTATAATCACTACTTGCAATAATTTCACTAACTTGTTCATCGGTTATCATGCTTTCGTGGCTAGTGATCAATAGATCGAGTAAATTTCTATGTACTTGTGGGCGCTTTTACATGCTGAACTAAGTAATTGTCACCGAGAAAATCTATTAAGCGACTACCTATATGGCCATTTTCAAGGGTCATTCAATCAATGCCAGAAAAATTAAAATCACCCATTATTGATAAGTCCCGGTTACAGAAACTAGACAGTTCTTGAAACAACAGTTTGTCGTCTGCTAATAATAATATTTTTGGCCTATATATTACACCTACGTTCATCTTTTGTCCATCTGTTTGGGTTAATTCTACCCACAAACTATCATATGCATCCAATTTCACTTTCTCTAAAACACTAGCATGTACATTGGTTTTAACGTACAACAGAACACTCCCACCTTTCTTGGGGTTTCTATCCTTATGAAAGTGTTTAAACCCCGCAATATTATATTCAGCTTCAAACTCTCCACCATTTAACCATGTCTCGGTCATTCCTATCACATCGAAATTTTCACTTTTCACATACGCCTGGATTTCTTGGAAATTGTCCCTAATATTACGAGCGTCAAAATATATGGTTTTAAGAAACTCGTGATTATTTCTTTTTGGCTCGTTTTGATTTTTAACATCATACCTTACATTATAATTTTGTTTTTAATTGACATCTTGCTCTATATTGACATTTGGTCCTTGAGTAAAAGCAGCAACTACTGCAACAGCACTGTAGGAGAGAGGCCAAACGCAGAGTATGGGATCCAAGGTATTTAACGTTTCGCCCAGCAGGGCCTCTCTCCTACAGTTTGGTCCTTGATTGACATTGAGTGCCTCATGGACATTTGCCCCATCACGGACATCTGGTCCCTCACGGTCATCGGATCTCTCATGTACACATTGTCCCCCTCCGTCACCGCGTCCCACACTGGCCGCCCGTCGTTCATTGATATTCCTAAAATGATATTATGTCCTCCACTGGCGGCATATTCTACCGTGATATTTTGTTCTCCACTATCATTGCATACCATCGTGATATTTTGTCCTTCATTGACATTACATCTTAATGTACCGACAATATATCCTAAAATTATATTTTGTCCTACACTGACATATTGTTCTACATTATTGCTACGCCCTACTCTGTTTTCCCCAGTACACTCTATTTCCCCTTCCCTTTCAGTTTCTACCACAAAAAGGAACTAGTTCATTACAAACTCCCACAATGAGATTTGTAAGAACATCGTTACCTTTGCGAGTAAGGTGGATCCCATCAGAAGCACAAAAGTTATGACGCCTGGAAAAGAGATACCAAGGATCAAGAAAGTGGTATCCCAGTTGCGTGCACTATCGTGATATTCTGTCATTGATCTTTATGGCTCTACTGTTCAAACACGAATCAACGTAGATTCTCGGAAGAATCCCACAGACTACGTGACGGCCCCACGCTCCTTCATCTCCTGAAGAAGGACCTTGTAATTCCGAACAAGTTCCTCCGATCTTATCCTACCCACATCGTTACTTCCCATATGAACAATCGTAATCATGTTTGTCCGCCTTTGCTCCTTAATGGTCTAGGTACAATCGGCGATCCCACGGTCCGGTTGGCACACAAGCTTGCAACGTCGTTTAGCCTTCCGCTGCAGGATGTCGTCATAGCCTCGCACCATGGAGTCCCCCACCACCAAGAACTCCTGATTTTCAGCCACCTCATCTTCCAGCAGAGCAAAACGATTGGCTAGAGGTAGCGGTTGCTCCGCAGGGCACCCGCTTACCGAACGCGGGCTCGACAAACGGGACCCCACGGAGCGCCACTCGCTCACGGCAGTGGCAGAAGTGGAGGAGGTGGAACGCTCTTTGGGTTGTGGGGAGGACTCACTCTTCTCACAGAGCGCACTCTTGAGAAGACGAATTTCCTCCTCACACATCCTGAGACGGTCCTCCAGGTTCACATAACCTTCACAGGCCATTTCGCTCCTCCTTCGGCAATACAAACGGCAAAGAGGAATGGGATCGTATTACGCCATAAACACCGTAGGAGGGTTTGTTCTGGCTAATGCCAAATAATTTAACTCAGCTAAAGGTAAGACCTTATCCTGAAGGGTTAGTTCAAACTACAACATGCAATAAATCGTTACGCTTGGACTTCTCTTGCCTTACTGTCCTAGGTGACGTGCAAGAAACCAAGAAGGTAGGTAATTCTTATGCCAAAAATGCACCGCCAACCAATAACTACTGAGTAATGAATATATATATATATATATATATATATATATATATATATATATATATATATATATATATATATATATATATATATATATATATTTGGGGTGGTTGATGGAGGTGGGGGGATTTATGGAAGAGAGGAAGATCGACTCTACTCGGAGCCTTTTTGGGTCCCGTGGCCTGAATTTCAATGGGAAGCTGGGTCCGCGAAACTATTCTTAGCGGCCCCTCTGAGGGATTCACGGGCATGAAGATATTAAACTTTTGAATATGGAGACTCCCCTATCGACCTTCTATGTCAGCCAGAATGAATCCTGCAAATGGCACCACCATAGCGAAGAGGTTGATGTATAATGCAAGATAGTGGGTTTGTATTCTTGCCAAAAGGAAAAAATATTGCCTGATTATTATTTGTTTCTTTAAATGATTTTTTTCTTGGTTTGCGGGGCTAGTACCCACGTGGATCTCAACCTTGGAGGTGGTCCGGAACAGTTCATATACAGGATTTGTTGTCCACGCGATGCCACTGTTATTAGCAGGGACATCCTGATCTCAGGGGAGGAGGAATACCCCTCAACCACAGGCGGCGTCAGGGAGAGGGTGTGCCCCAAAGAAGTTGAGGGTTGCCTCGGAAAGGGAGACGGTGATGTGCCGCACCATCCCTGCCGCGATGATTGACGGGCTGAATATTCAGCGAAGGATGGCCGTGGGTCTACACTCTAGCTGCAAGTAGTGGTGGAGTGGCTGTCACACCTCAGCCCCATAGATTCTGCAGCGTTCGTGATTGTCTCTTCCCGCGCGCACTTGCCACCCACAGCGATATCCTAGGCAGATCCTGTTGTCGGTAGATTCCGCCCTTCTACCCGGAGGCAGGTGGATTGGTTCGTACCTAGTGAAGAGGTAGTACCACAACGCTGATTCTGAAGTATGAAGGTGGCTGCCATGGTTGGCCCTGGCCACCTTGATGATGATGCTCTTATCTGTGTGATGGCTTCAAGGACCATGTGTTACAGCCATGCCGGGTCGTAGTCAGCCTTCCTTCTGTTGAGGTGGAAAAGTTGGAAGCTGGCGCAGAGAGATCGCCACGGGTGAGGGGGAAGGGCATGATCTGTATGAGGGCCGTCTAGAGAACCAATTCCCCGGAGTACAAAGGCATGGATTACATTCGCCTTCCAGGAGTGACCGGCGGGGTTTTCTTCGGCTTCTAGGGCACTCAAGAGGGCACTCTAGGGCACTCAAGTCTTCACTTCACTTTCATTTGGGCCGGTCAAAAGTCGGACGAGAAGACAGGAAGAAATCCTCTCCTCCCATAGGAAAGGAGGTAACTCCCGCCTCCCGTCTAAGATTTACTACACTGGTCCATGGAGAGGCCGCAGAGACAACGCAGAGAACCTGTTAATGGAGGACTTCAAGCTTGTTCCACAAATTGGGCCAGAATACCTTTGAGTGGTCGAGTTGAATGTAAATAATACCTTGAGCGACAGCAGAGCACTTCAGACCCTTATCTTTTTCATTATATCAGGTCATCAGGTCATTGTTTACTCGTACACCTGGCCGCGCATGCGCAAGACAGAACTCGGCTGTCGTCACCGCGTGGCTTTCAAGGACAATCGAATTTTCTCACACACACACACACACACACACACACACACACACACACACACACACACACACACACACACACACACACACACACACACACACACACATATATATATATATGTATATATATATATATATATATATATATATATATGTATATTCATATATATGTATATATATATATATACATATACATACATATATGTATATATATATATATATACATATACATACATATATATATATATATACATACATATATATATATATATATATATATATATATATATATATATATATATGTCTAAATAAAAATATTCTAAAAAACGCTGTGGAAGTCGGGGACAGGTGGTATTACGGTGACACTTTGTCCTAAAAATATTCTTGAAAAAGCGCTTGGGTAAGTCGGGGTCAGGTGGTATTCTTCTTCTTCTTCTTCTTCTTCTTCTTCTTCTTCTTCTTCTTCTTCGCGTTCCTCTTCTTCTTCTTCTTCGCGTTCCTCTTCTTCTTCTTCGCGTTCTTCTTCTTCTTCTTCTTCTTCTTCTTCTTCTTCTTCTTCTTCTTCTTCTTCTTCTTCTTCTTCTTCTTCTTCTTCTTCTTCGCGTTCTTCTTCTTCTTCTTCTTCTTCTTCTTCTTCTTCTTCTTCTTCTTCTTCTTCTTCTTCTTCTTCTTCTTCTTCGCGTTCTTCTTCCTCGCGTTCTTCTTCGCGTTCTTCTTCGCATTCTACTTCGTGTTCTTCTTCGCGTTCTTCTTCCTCGCGTTCTTCCTCGCGTTCTTCTTCGCGTTCTTCTTCGTGCTGGGGATCCCGTGTTGGGGTTCCGCCCCGAGGCCGAAGGGGAAAACGAGGGATTAGAGCGCGGAAAGCTGCGGCCGTAGGCCGCTGTTTGCGCAGCCAAGCCCCCGGCGAAGCCGGAGAGGGCGAAGCCCGCGGCTTGTATATATATATATATATATATATATATATATATATATATATATATATATATATATATATATATATATATATATGTAGAGACATTGGGACAAATTATGGGAAAGGTGGAGGGGGAAACACGGGTCTTTATCTGATTATCGAGTTTATTCCTGACCGGTTTCGCTTACAATAGCTTCTTCTGAAGAAGCTATTGTAAGCGAAACCGGTCAGGAATAAACTCGATAATCAGATAAAGACCCGTGTTTCCCCCTCCACCTTTCCCATATATATATATATATATATATATATATATATATATATATATATATAAATATATATATATATATATATATGCATTGTATTAGGGCAAAGCATGGATAACTGGCAGTTATCCATGCCATACCTCTCAAGGCACCTTTGTTAGGCAGAATGGTGGATGTATGAGTGTGCCAAAACACGATCACTCGATCAGTTATCTGAGTGTCAGGGTCCCAAGGTCTCTTCAAAGAAGTAGTACTTCTACCTCACTTAATAATAAAAATTCTAAATAAATACCTTTTAGAATACGTAACCACTGCAAGCCACTTTCTCTTTATCTAGTGTAGACATTTTCCATAAATGGGACAACTAAATTCCTTCTCCTGCGCGCGCGTACACTCACACACACATGCACACACACACACACACACACACACACACACACACACACACACACACACACACACACACACACACACACACACACACACACACACACTTTCTCTCTCACTCTCGGTGGCGCGGTTGATAGAGTACTGGACTGCCAGTACGGAGGTGCGGCAGTACCTGGTTCGAATTCTGCCCAGGGCCGAAATTATTTCGGTATCGCTGTGCTTCGGGTCGTTACACCGACTCTCGTGGGCGGGGAGTTGTGTGTATTTACCTAGTTGTACCTAGTTGTATTTTACGGGAAGGGGAGCTATGCTCGTGAGGTCCCGTCTTCATATCTCATTTTATCTAAACTATTTTTAAATTCATGTATTGTTTTTGCACACACCACTTTCTCATCTAACTTGTTCCAACTGTCTATTACTCTGTGAGGAAAGCTGTTCTTTTTCAAATCTCTTCTATAGCTGTCTTTTTTTATTTTCTTTCCGTGTCCTCTTGTATTTCTGTCATCCCATTTTATCAGATTCTCTCTATCAGTAATTTCTATGCCTTTCATGATTCTGTAAATAGCTATCAAATCTCCTCTCTCTCTTCTTTGCTCTAGTGTCTGTAGTTTAAGTTTTTGTAGTCTCTCTTCATATGATAGTTTTGAGAGTGTTGGTGCCAATTTTGTAATTGCTCTTTGTATTCTTTCAAGTTTTTTTATACATTTTTTTGTACTTGGTGACCATATCGTTGCTGCATATTCCAATCTTGGTCTTATCAGGGTGATTAGGATTTTCCTCACCATTTCTTCATCCAGGTATGTAAATGCCACTTTGATTGTTCTTATTAAATTATAAGTTTCTCCAAAAATCTTATTTATATGTTTCTCAGGTGACATATTATTCATAACAATGACTCCCAGGTCCTTCTCATTTTCTACTTTTTTTATTCCTTCTTCTCCCAAATTATATGATCCTGTTATTCTGTTTTTGCTTTTTCCAAATTCCATTATACTACACTTTTTTGTATTGAACTCCATCTCCCACTTCCTACTCCATTCTTGTACTTTATTTAGATCTCTCTGTAGTGATTCACAATCTTCTTCAGTTTTCACTCTTTTCAGTAGTTTTGCATCATCTGCAAAGAAGCTCATATAGCTTTCAATTCCTTCATCCATATCATTAATATATATAGCAAACATTATTGGGGCCAGAACTGTTCCCTGCGGGACACCGCTTATTACTTCATTCCATTTTGAGTGCTGGTCTCTTATCACTACTCTCATTTTTCTTTCTTGCAAAAAGTCTTCCATCCAATTTAGCAATTTACCTTGTATTCCTCCTTCATATTCTAATTTCTTAAGCAACTTCTTATGTGGTACTTTGTCAAAAGCTTTTTTTAGGTCTAGAAATGCACAATCAGCCCATCCATCTCTTTCTTGTATTATATCTATTAGCCTTGAATAGAAACATATTAAATTGGTGACGCATGATCGTCCTTGTCTGAATCCAAATTGCCTTGGATTTAGTATGTTGTTTTTTTCCAAGTATTTTACCCATCTACTTTTGATAATTCTTTCACAAATTTTTGCTATTGTACTTGTTAGAGAGACTGGTCTATAGTTGGTAGGTTCTTCTTTATTTCCTCCTTTATATATAGGTACTATATTTGCTTTTTTCCAATCTTCTGGAACTTTTCCTTCTTTTAAGGAACTGCTTATTATGCTATGTATTTTGTCTGCCAGTTCATTCCTGCATTCTTTCAGAATCCAGTTTGCTATTTCATCTGGCCCATGCGATTTTCTGACATCAAAATTACCCAAGTGTGTCAATATTTCATTCTTTGTTACTTCTATTTCTTCCATAGGGGGGACTTCTTCTTTCCACTCAATCTCTTCAGGTTGTATATTTTCCCTTGTAAACACTGATTTAAAATGTTTATTCATAATTTCTGCCATTTCCATTTCCTCAGTGTATTCAACTCCTCCTTGTCTTAATTTCTCCAAGTCTTGTTTGTTTTTCAGTTTATTGTTTACAAATCTGTAGAATAGTTTTGGTTGATCTTTACACTTTTCTATAACATCTTTTTCATATTTTCTTTTTTCCTCTCTGCACTTTTGTACATATTCATTTCTATAACCAGTATATATTTTCCATTTTTCAGGTCTTCTGTCTTTTTTCCATCTGGTCCAGGCTTTGTCTCTTTTGTCTTTTAACTCCCTACAACTTTTGTTGTACCAGCATTTTACATATTGTTTTTCTTGTTTTTGTCTTGGGACATACTTTTCCACTCCTTTTTTGTAAATTTTTGTCAAAATATTCCATTTCTCTTCCACTGATGTTTCTTCTTTGTATATTTCTTCCCAGTTTTCTTGTTGGAAGAATTCTCTTATTTTATCAAAGTTTGTTTTTTCATACATCATTCTTCCTTTTCTATATTGTTCATTTCTTTTCATATATTTTTCTTCATTAAGTTCCAGTTCAATCAATATGTGGTCACTTTTACCTATTGGTGTTTTATATTCAATCTTGTCCACTATTCTAGGTTCAGATGTAATTATTAAGTCTAGTCTCGATGGTTCTTCTTCATTTCTATACCTAGTGTTCTCTTGTATCCATTGTGTCATTGAATGGTCAGTAATCATCTCAAGTAGAGCATTTCCCCATGAGTCATCACCACTCTTTACTGTCATTTCATCCCAGCAGATTTCTTTGCAATTAAAGTCGCCCATCATAACTATTCTTCCTCCGTCTTCCATTATTTTAGTTAATGCTATCTTTGTGTCCTCTAACATACTTTTATGTTCACTCTCCTCCCATGAGGCTGTTTTCGGAGGCACATAATTGATCACAAATTTTCTGCTCTTCTTATCTCGGTCTTCCACTTCTATCATAATCATCTCTACTGTATTCTTTCCATATATGACACCTTTCACGTTTATATCCTTCTTAGTCAGGAACATAACTCCACCCCCTTGTTTTTTCTCTCTGTTTCTAATCCAATAATTGTATGCATCATGTCCTACACTGTTGGGTGGTAGTGGGCCTTTTAATTTTGTTTCTACAATTCCCATTATGTCCGGTTCTTTTTCTTTCAAATAATCATTCAGTTCATTCAATCCTGTTATCAATCCATCTATATTTGTGTAAGACACTCTTAGTTTTCTGTCACTTCCATTGTGTTCTCTGTTTCCCTTATGTTTTTCTTTTGTATGTCGAACTGCTTTATTTTCATGTTCACTACTCTCCAATGGAATCTCTCTTTCTCTGACTCCGTTCTGTTCTCGTTTTTTGCCTTAGCTTCAAGTCTTTTCTGCTTTTCTGCCTCTCTTTCCTCCTTATTCATTTCTCTTTTTATCCATACCTTTTTATATTGATCATTTGTTGCTAGTTTCCCTGTTTTGGATAGAATTTTCTCTGCCGTTGTTTGTGACCTGAATTTAATCTTAATTGGTCTGGTCTTATCTGTACTATATTTTCCGAGTCTGAATTTTTCCTCAATTTCCTTTATAATTTCTGGTTCATCTTCCTGGACTAATTTTAATAAACTGCTTACTCTTTCATTTTCCTCCTTGATTCTTGCGGTTCTATCTGGGTTATGTTTCTCTTCCATTCCTAATATAATTATACATTTCTTTTTGTCAGCTAATTCTCTTACTATATTCTCCTTCTGTCTCATCACTTTAATAACTGAGTCTTCATTATGTTCTTTCAATTGCTGTTTGACTATGTCAGTGAATGAAACCTTATTCCCTTCTTGAGTTGTTCTCCAATTTTTAGCTTCTTTAGCTATTGTCTCTCTGTTTTCATTACTATTCTTCTTCAATTTCTCATTCTCCTCCTTTACATTTCCTAACTGTCTTTTTAGGTCTTCTATTTCATCAGTTAAGTTTCTGTTTGCCTTCTCTAGTTGTTCCAACCTTTCAATTCTCTGGAAAATGGAGTCAACATTACCTAACCTACTTTCCAAGTCCTCGATCACCTTATCAACTCTCTCCTCTAGTCTTATCAGTCGGGGGGGGGGGGTTGTGTCCCCCCCACCCTCTTTAAATCCCTGGAACATATTCTCGTCACTTTCTACTGTATTGCTCCTCTCTATACTTCTAATCTTTACATTTTTATTAGACATTTCATCATCGCTCAGTCTTTTGTTTACCTTTCGCTTGTCTGGCTGGGCCAAGTCTACTCCCTCCTCATTTCCTTCCATTTCCCTCAGTAATCCCTCCCCTTTTCCTCTTTCCCTACTTTCCCACTACTCCACGAGCAATTTCCCCCCCACCCTGTAAAAACACTAGGCACTTCTCTTTGCGTTGGGATCCACAGACTTCAGTTTTCTTCAGAACGTCATCCAAGCCGTCCATTCGCTGAAGTGTGTGTGTATTTACCTAGTTGTACCTAGTTGTATTTACCTAGTTGTATTTTACGGGAAGGGGAGCTATGCTCGTGGGGTCCCGTCTTCATATCTCATTTTATCTAAACTATTTTTAAATTCATGTATTGATTTTGCACACACCACTTTCTCATCTAACTTGTTCCAACTGTCTATTGCTCTGTGAGGAAAGCTGTTCTTTTTAAAATCTCTTCTATAGCTGTCTTTTTTTATTTTCTTTCCGTGTCCTCTTGTATTTCTGTCATCCCATTTTATCAGATTCTCTCTATCAGTAATTTCTATGCCTTTCATGATTCTGTAAATAGCTATCAAATCTCCTCTCTCTCTTCTTTGCTCTAGTGTCTGTAGTTTAAGTTTTTGTAGTCTCTCTTCATATGATAGTTTTGAGAGTGTTGGTGCCAGTTTTGTAATTGCTCTTTGTATTCTTTCAAGTTTTTTTTATACATTTTTTTGTACTTGGTGACCATATCGTTGCTGCATATTCCAATCTTGGTCTTATCAGGGTGATTAGGATTTTCCTCACCATTTCTTCATCCAGGTATGTAAATGCCACTTTGATTGTTCTTATTAAATTATAAGTTTCTCCAAAAATCTTATTTATATGTTTCTCAGGTGACATATTATTCATAACAATGACTCCCAGGTCCTTCTCATTTTCTACTTTTTTTATTCCTTCTTCTCCCAAATTATATGATCCTGTTATTCTGTTTTTGCTTTTTCCAAATTCCATTATACTACACTTTTTTGTATTGAACTCCATCTCCCACTTCCTACTCCATTCTTGTACTTTATTTAGATCTCTCTGTAGTGATTCACAATCTTCTTCAGTTTTCACTCTTTTCAGTAATTTTGCATCATCTGCAAAGAAGCTCATATAGCTTTCAATTCCTTCATCCATATCATTAATATATATAGCAAACATTATTGGGGCCAGAACTGTTCCCTGCGGGACACCGCTCATTACTTCATTCCATTTTGAGTGCTGATCTCTTATCACTACTCTCATTTTTCTTTCTTGCAAAAAGTCTTCCATCCAATTTAGCAATTTACCTTGTATTCCTCCTTCATATTCTAATTTCTTAAGCAACTTCTTATGTGGTACTTTGTCAAAAGCTTTTTTTAGGTCTAGAAATGCACAATCAGCCCATCCATCTCTTTCTTGTATTATATCTATTAGCCTTGAATAGAAACATATTAAATTGGTGACGCATGATCGTCCTTGTCTGAATCCAAATTGCCTTGGATTTAGTACGTTGTTTTTTTCCAAGTATTTTACCCATCTACTTTTGATAATTCTTTCACATATTTTTGCTATTGTACTTGTTAGAGAGACTGGTCTATAGTTGGTAGGTTCTTCTTTATTTCCTCCTTTATATATAGGTACTATATTTGCTTTTTTCCAATCTTCTGGAACTTTTCCTTCTTTTAAGGAACTGCTTATTATGCTATGTATTTTGTCTGCCAGTTCATTCCTGCATTCTTTCAGAATCCAGTTTGCTATTTCATCTGGCCCATGCGATTTTCTGACATCAAAATTACCCAAGTGTGTCAATATTTCATTCTTTGTTACTTCTATTTCTTCCATAGGGGGGACTTTTTCCTTCCACTCAATCTCTTCAGGTTGTATATTTTCCCTTGTAAACACTGATTTAAAATGTTTGTTCATAATTTCTGCCATTTCCATTTCCTCAGTGTATTCAACTCCTCCTTGTCTTAATTTCTCTAAGTCTTGTTTGTTTTTCAGTTTATTGTTTACAAATCTGTAGAATAGTTTTGGTTGATCTTTACACTTTTCTATAACATCTTTTTCATATTTTCTTTTTTCCTCTCTGCACTTTTGTACATATTCATTTCTATAACCAGTATATATTTTCCATTTTTCAGGTCTTCTGTCTTTTTTCCATCTGTTCCAGGCTTTGTCTCTTTTGTCCTTTAACTCCCTACAACTTTTGTTGTACCAGCATTTTACATATTCTTTTTCTTGTTTTTGTCTTGGGACATACTTTTCCACTCCTTTTTTGTAAATTTTTGTCAAAATATTCCATTTCTCTTCCACTGTTGTTTCTTCTTTGTATATTTCTTCCCAGTTTTCTTGTTGGAAGAATTCTCTTATTTT
Source organism: Oratosquilla oratoria (assembly GCF_046742065.1). Lineage (NCBI taxonomy): Eukaryota > Metazoa > Arthropoda > Malacostraca > Stomatopoda > Squillidae > Oratosquilla > Oratosquilla oratoria. Next base: position 11,039,277 of record NC_134806.1, read on the forward strand.
ATCAAAGTTTGTTTTTTCATACATCATTCTTCCTTTTCTATATTGTTCATTTCTTTTCATATATTTTTCTTCATTAAGTTCCAGTTCAATCAATATGTGGTCACTTTTACCTATTGGTGTTTTATATTCAATCTTGTCTACTATTCTAGGTTCAGATGTAATTATTAAGTCTAGCCTCGATGGTTCTTCTTCATTTCTATACCTAGTGTTCTCTTGTATCCATTGTGTCATTGAATGGTCAGTAATCATCTCAAGTAGAGCATTTCCCCATGAGTCATCACCACTCTTTACTGTCATTTCATCCCAGCAGATTTCTTTGCAATTAAAGTCGCCCATCATAACTATTCTTCCTCCGTCTTCCATTATTTTAGTTAATGCTATCTTTGTGTCCTCTAACATACTTTTATGTTCACTCTCCTCCCATGAGGCTGTTTTCGGAGGCACATAATTGATCACAAATTTTCTGCTCTTCTTATCTCGGTCTTCCACTTCTATCATAATCATCTCTACTGTATTCTTTCCATATATGACACCTTTCACGTTTATATCCTTCTTAGTCAGGAACATAACTCCACCCCCTTGTTTTTTCTCTCTGTTTCTAATCCAATAATTGTATGTATCATGTCCTACACTGTTGGGTGGTAGTGGGCCTTTTAATTTTGTTTCTACAATTCCCATTATGTCCGGTTCTTTTTCTTTCAAATAATCATTCAGTTCATTCAATCCTGTTATCAATCCATCTATATTTGTGTAAGACACTCTTAGTTTTCTGCCACTTCCATTGTATTCTCTGTTTCCCTTATGTTTTTCTTTAGTATGTCGAACTGCTTTATTTTCATGTTCACTACTCTCCAATAGAATCTCTCTTTCTCTGACTCCGTTCTTTCCTCGTTTTTTGCCTTAGCTTCAATTCTTTTCTGCTTTTCTGCCTCTCTTTCCTCCTTATTCATTTCTCTTTTTATCCATACCTTTTTATATTGATCATTTGTTGCTAGTTTCCCTGTCTTGGATAGAATTTTCTCTGCTGTTGTTTGTGACCTGAATTTAATCTTAATTGGTCTGGTCTTATCTGTACTATATTTTCCGAGTCTGAATTTTTCCTCAATTTCCTTTATAATTTCTGGTTCATCTTCCTGGACTAATTTTAATAAACTGCTTACTCTTTCATTTTCCTCCTTGATTCTTGCGGTTCTATCTGGGTTATGTTTCTCTTCCATTCCTAATATAATTATACATTTCTTTTTGTCAGCTAATTCTCTTACTATATTCTCCTTCTGTCTCATCACTTTAATAACTGAGTCTTCATTATGTTCTTTCAATTGCTGTTTGACTATGTCAGTGAATGAAACCTTATTCCCTTCTTGAGTTATTCTCCAATTTTTAGCTTCTGTAGCTATTTTCTCTCTGTTTTCATTACTATTCTTCTTCAATTTCTCATTCTCCTCCTTTACATTTCCTAACTGTCTTTTTAGGTCCTCTATTTCTTCAGTTAAGTTTCTGTTAGCCTTCTCTAGTTGTTCCAACCTTTCAATTCTTTGGAAAATGGAGTCTACGTTACCTAACTTACGCTCCAAGTCCTCGATCACCTTATCAACTCTCTCCTCTAGTCTTATCAGTCGGGGGGGGGGGGTTGTGTCCCCCCCACCCTCTTTAAATCCCTGGAACATATTCTCGTCACTTTCTTCTGTATTGCTCCTCTCTATACTTCTAATCTTTACATTTTTATTTGCCATTTCGTCATCACTGAGCTGGTCCGGTGGTCGTTTCATGTTGACCTTACGCCCGTCTGCCTGGGCCAAGTCCTCCACATCCTCATTTCCTTCCATTTCCCCAGCAATCCCTCCCCCTCTCCTCTTTCCTTACTTTCCCACTACCTCACGAGCAATTTCCCCCCCCCCTGCAAATACAAAAAGGCACTTCTCTTTGCGTTGGTATCCACAATCTGCACTTTTCTTCAGAGCGTTCTTCAAGCCGTCCGTTCGTTGAAAGTGTGTGTGTGTGTGTGTGTGTGTGTGTGTGTGTGTGTGTGTGTGTGTGTGTGTGTGTGTGTGTGTGTGTGTGTGTGTGTGTGTGTGTGTGTGTGTGTGTGTGTAAGGTCATAGCATTACCCATAGATCGGTCATACGAACTCTGAGCTCTCTTCCGGGAGGGAAATAGCTGTCGATCACGAGTCCAACACATGATCCAAAGACCAAGGTGAATACACATGATAGAGAGGATCTAATAAAATGGGATGATAGAAATACAAGAGGACACGGAATGAAAATCAAGAAAGACAGTTATAGAAGAGCTTTCCCCACAGAGTAATAGACATTTGGAACAAGTTAGATGAGAAAGTGGTGTGTGCAAAAACAATACATGAATAAAAAACTGTTTAGATAAAATGAGATATGAAGACGGTACACCACGAGCATAGTTCCCCTTCCCGTAAAATACAACTAGGTAAATACACACACACACATGGCTCGAGAGTGAAGTATTACTGTTCTCAATCGCTAAATTAGCGACTTGAGCTTGAGTCCCCATCCAGGGCTGAAAACCTTTTAGTATCGTTCAGGGCCGGCCCAAGCCATTATAGGGCCCTAAGCAGGATTCGTTTGGGGGCCCCCTGATTGCCACCACCACTGGTGTTTAACTATTAATTGTGTTTGGTCATTTCATGCAGTAGACGTTCTAAACAGGGTTTCAAGAATTTTCATTTTTCAATTTAAATTAATTTAATATTTTCCAAGCTCTCTTGGGGGCCCCTGATGGCGTGAGAGCCCCAAGCATCCACGTAGTTAGCTTATGCCTTAGGCCGGTACTGGCATCGCTGCACTGCGACCCGGCACTCTAACTCTGGTGGCCAAGGAATTGTGTGTGTGTGTATTTACCTTATTGTATTTTACGGGAAGGGGAGCTATGCTTGTGGCGTCCCGTCTTCATATCTCGTTTTATCTAGCGTGTTTTTAAATTCGTCGTTTATCGTTTTTGCACACACCACATTTTCATCTAACTTGTTCCAAACGTCTATTATATTTCTTTCCGTGTCCTCTTGTATCTCTACTATCCTACTTTATCAGATCTTCTCTATCAATAGTTTCTATGCCTTTCATGATTCTATTAACAGTTATCTTCTTTGCTCTAATGTCTGTAGCTCAAGTTTGCCAGTCTCTTCTTATACGATAGTTCTGAGAGCGTTGGTGTCAATTTCGTAATTGCTCTTTGTATTCTTTTAAGTTTTGTTATACATTTTTTTTTTTTTGTACTTGATGACCACGTCGTCGCTGCATACTCCAATCTTGGTCTTATCAAAGTGACTAGTATTTTCTTCACCATTTCTTCGTCCAGGTATGTAAATGCCACTTTGATTGTTCTTATTAAATTGTAAGTTTCTCCATTTTTTTTATATGTTTCTCATGTGACATATCATTCATAATAATGACTCCCAGGTCCTTCTCATTTTCCACTTTTTTAATTTCTTCCTCTCACAATTTAAATGATCCCACTATTTTTGCTTCTTCCAAATTCCATTATACTACATCTCTTAATATTGAATTCCATCTCCCACTTCCTACTCCATTTCCATACTATATTGAGATTACTCTGCAGCGACTCACAATCTTCTACAGTGTTCACTTTTTTCAGCAGTTTTGCATCCTCCGTAAAGAAGCTCATATAACTTTCAATTCCTTCATCCATATCATTAATACATATAGCAAACATTATTGGGGCCAGAACTGTTCCTTCTGGAACTCCACTAATCCCTTCATCCCAATTAGAATGTTTGTCTCTTATCACCACTCTCATTTTTCTTTCATGCAAGAAGTCTTCCATCCACTTCAGCAGTTTGCCCTGCATTTCTCTTGGAGATTCTAATTTCTTTAGCAATTTCTTGTGTGGCACCTTATAAAAAGCTTTTTTAAAGTCTAGAAATGCACAATCAGCCCATCCATCTCTTTCTTGTATTACATCTATTAGTCTTGAATAGAAACACATCAAGTTTGTGACACATTATCTTCCATGTCTAAATCCAATTTGCCTTGGATCTATTACGTTGTTTTTTCCAAATACATTACCCATCTAATTTTGATCATTCTTTCACAAATTTTAGCTACTGTACTTGTAAGACAGACCGGTCTATAGTTAGTAGGGTCTTCCTTTCCTTATTTCCCCCTTTACATATTGGTACTTATTTGCTCTTCTCCAATCTTCTGGAACTTTTCCTTCTTTCAATGAACTGCTTATTAGACTATGTATTTTGTCTGTTAGTTCGTCCCTGCATTCTCTCAAAATCCAGTTTGCCATTTCATCTGGTCCATGCGATTTTCTAACATCGAGATTACTCAAGTGATTCATTATTTCTTTCCTTGTTACTTCTATCTCTTTCATAGGGGGGACTTTCTCCTCCCACTCGACATCTCTAAGTTGTATGTTCTCCCTCGTAAACACTGATTTAAAATGCTTGTTCATAATTTCTGCCATTTCTATTTCCTCTGTGTATTCAACTCCTCCTTGTCGTAGTTTCACTAATTCTTGTTTTTCAGTTTGTTGTTTACAAATCTATACATTAGTTTTGGTTGATCTTTACATTTTTCTATGACACCTTTTTTATTTTCTCTTTTCTGCTCTGCACACTTGTACATATTGATTTCTATAACTAGTATATATTTTCCATTTTTCAGGTCTTTTGTCTTTTCTCCATTTTATCCAAGCTTTATCCCTTTTGTCTTTTAACTCGCTACATCTTTTGTTGTACCAGCATTTTACATATTCTTTTTCTTGTTTTTGTCTTGGAACATACTTTTCCACTTCTTTATATATTTTTGTCAAAATATTCCATTTCTCTTCTACTGTTGTTTCCTCCTTGTGTATCCTGTACCAGTCTGTTTTTTGAAAGAATTCTCTTATTTGATAAAAAAAAAATCCATATACCAATCTTCCCTTTCTATATTGTTATTTTTTTCCTATGTATTTTTCTTCATTTAGTTCCAGTTCAACTAATATGTGGTCACTTTTACTTAGTGGTGTCTTATATTCACTCTTGTCCACTATTTCAGGTTCTGATGTGATTATTAGGTCCAGTCTCGATGGTTCCTCCTCATTTCTATATCTAGTATTCTCTTGTATCTATTGTGTCATTGTCTGTTTTATAATCATATCCAGTAGTACATTTCCCCATACGTCGTCTCCACCCTTCACTGTCATCTCTTCCCAGCAGATTTCTTTACAATTAAAGTCACCCATTATAACTATTCTTCCTCCATCTTCCATGATCTTATTTAGTGTTATCCTTGTGTCTTCTAACATATTTTTGTGTTCTCTCTCTTCCCACGGTGCTGTTTTAGGAGGCACATAATTTACTACAAATTTCCTGCTCTTTTTGTCCCTGTCCTCTATTTCCATCATAATCATCTCCACTCTATTCTTTCCAAATGTAACATTCCTCACATTTATATCCTTCTTAATCAAGAACATAACTCCACCACCTTGTTTTACTTCTCTGTTTCTAATCCAATAATTATATGCACCATGTCCTACACTGTTGGGTGGTAATGGACCTTTCAAATTTGTCTCTATAATTCCCATTATGTCAGGTTCTTTTTCCTTTAGTCTTCCGTTACCTCCATCCTGTTTTCTGTTTCCCTTCTGTTTTTCTGTTATGAACCATTTCCTCAATTTCATGTCCACTACTCTCCGATAGAATTTCTCTTTGTCTGATTCTGTTCTGTTCTCGTTTTTCCCTTTGCTTCGATTCTTTTTTTCTCTTCCTCTTTCCTCTTTATTCATCTCTCTTTTTATCCATACCTGTTTATATTGATCACTGTTTGCTAGTTTTCCTGTTTTTTATAAGACATTCTCTGCTGTCGTTTGTGACCTGAATATAACCTTAATTGGTATGGTCTTGTCTATACTGTATTTCCCCAGTCTATACATTTCTTCCATTTCTTTCTCTATTTCTTGTTAATTTTCTTGAACTATCTTTAATACCTTGTTTACTTTTCCTTCTCTTCCTCTACTCTTGTAGTCCTATTTGGGTTATGCTTCTCATCCCTTCCTAATTTACTATATGCTCCTCCTCTCTCATCACTTTAATAACTGTGTCCTTAGTGTGTTCCTTCATCTGTTGTTTCACTATATCTCTAAATTATTATTTTTTATTCTCTTGGACATTTTTCCAACCACTTACCTCTTTTGCTATAGACTCTTTCTCTTTATTAATTCTCTTTAATTCCTCATTCTCATCTTTTACATCTTTTAACTGTCTTTTTAATTCTTTTATTTCTTTAGTTAGGTTTTGATACTCCTTTAATTCTTCCTTTTTATCAACTCTTTGTGTAACTAACGCGAGTTGGGTAAACCTAACCTCCCGTGCTTTGTTCATTTTTGTTAGTTTCTCAGCTAAGTCGGGGGAGGTTGCCATCTCTTCTCTCATTAAATCCATAGAAGTAATCATCTCCTTTCCATTGAGCTGCTCTTATCTATATTCCTACTCCTAATACTTTTGCTCACCTGTTCAACCTCGTCTGTGTCGTCTGCACACCTTTTGTTTACACCTCTTCTGACTTCCAAGGCCCGTTCCTCACCTTCCTCATTTTCTTTCATTTTCCTCAATAATGCTTCCCCTTCTCCATTTTCTTCACCTTCTCACTACACCACGAGCTTTCCCCTTCCCTACTAATACAACACATGTACTCTCTCGTCGCTGAAATTCACGAAAATATTTCTTTGTCGCGGCTCGTGCTGCTTAAATTATTTTTATCGGCTTAAGAAACTTGCACAGCGAAACTATAACGATAATCCCATACCACACTCCTGGTCATATGGCCATTTCCCGAAGGTTGAGTGTGGTTTGAATTTTCCGCCAAAATCATCAAAAATTTAAAATTCCCGGCTCTGTGCAGGCATACGCATTGTCGACCCCACCTCCCCCTCCCTTCTTAGCCGGCTCGCTTGAGTCGTCACTTCAATGAGAAATGAAGGCTTCGCCTGTGGGAGGAGGGAGGGACCCTAAATCTGTGCAGGTTTCTTAAGCCGATAAAAATAACACTGTATAACAATGAAAAAAAAAACAAAAAACGGAAATGAGACTATCCTTTTCTAGAGTTATTTTTTGCGTAGATCACGAATATAACATCCGTTTCTTTCTGTGACCCTCCAGTTCTTCGTAATGTCTATCTGAACGGTATTTTTTGTTGCTTTTACCATTTATATAATTTTTCACATAGCTATGTGTTTTTTTTCTTAACAGGATACAGAGTTAAGATGCCTAGAGAATGCAAGAATTCGCCAGACAAGTTTTGTTATATATGTGGATCAGTTACATTAAGGCAATACAAGAGACAGTTGACTCAACGTGTAAAGAAACTTTATGAGCTGTACTTTGGATGTAAAGTGGGTGACCAGGACAAAAGCTGGGCACCTCACATATGTTGTGTCAGGTGTACAAGTTCCCTTTCTGCCTGGGTGAAAGGCAAAGGGACTGGCCTCATGTTTGGCGTACCAATGGTCTGGAGGGAGCCAAAGGACCACTCAACAGATTGCTACTTCTGCTTAACGGATATTAAAGGTGGGTGTTCAGTGTTTATTTTTTACTGTTTTTATATATATTTTCAAGAGATGTATCAATAAAAAAGATCGAAATACATAATAAGTTGCACTTCCACTATTTTTGCACGTGATCACAACCAATAGTATCCATTTTTAGTCTGATTTTATTTTATTTTCCTGCAGGTCGCAACAGAAAAGGCAAGAAATCTATCGTGTATCCAGATCTTCAGTCTGCTATTCGCCCAGTTCTACATTCAAGTGATATTCCTGTACCACAGCCGCCCTCTGAACTACCAAGCGATGACACGAGCAACTCAGACGATTCAGAATCTCAAGATGCAACGTATACGACACAACTTGAATCTGATAAGAAACCACACCTCATCACCCAACCAGAACTCAATGATCTAGTTCGTGATCTAACACTTACTAAGCAACAGAGTGAACTCCTGGCCTCACGTTTGCAACAATGGCACCTGTTGGATGAAGAAGCTCGAATTACAGTATTTAGGAAGCGTTCTGCAAATCTACAGGATTTCTTCACTTTGGAAAACAACTTGACTTATTGTAATGATATCAGAGGCCTATTCAGTGCCCTTGAGCTGTCCTATGAACCCAATGAGTGGAGGCTATTCATAGATGGATCCCTTTACAGCATAAAAGCAGTTCTGTTGCACATTGGGAACACCATGCCTTCAGTTCCAGTTGCTTACTCAGTCATTTTAAGAGAGACATATGAGAACCTTGCTTTTATTCTAGACCGCATAAGTTACAAAGAGCATGAGTGGTTAATTTGTGCAGACTTGAAAGTAGTAGCCATATCTAATGGGCTACAAACTGGATACACCAGATTTATGTGCTTTCTTTGCAAGTGGGACAGTAGGGCCAGATCAGAACATTATATACGCTCAGAATGGCCATCTCGGGAATCTATGACGCTTGGATGCCATAATGTAATTCATGAGCCACTAGTTAAGAAGGAGAAAATCATTTTGCCACCACTGCATATAAAACTAGGCCTAATGAAGCAATTTACCAAAGCACTGCAACATAACAAGCCATGTTTCCAGTATCTCAAAGGGATCTTCCCTAAAATTAGTGATGCCAAGATTAAAGAGGGTATATTTGTAGGCCCTCAGATTCGCAAGCTTATAAATGATGAGGACTTTGAGGCGACAATGTATGAACCTGAGCTAGCGGCCTGGCATGCATTCAAAGATGTATGCAAAGGGCTTCTGGGAAAGCACCAAGACTCCCAGCGAGAGCGTAAAGTGGAGAGGCTAATCAAATGCTACCAAGATCTCGGATGCAATATGTCACTGAAGATACACTTTCTTCATTCTCATCTGTCCTTCTTCCCAGAGAATGCAGCAGATGTGAGTGATGAACATGGAGAGAGGTTCCATCAAGATATAGCGTCAATGGAAAACAGGTACAAGGGAAAATGGAGCCCTGCTATGCTGGCTGACTTCTGTTGGAACCTGAAGCGTGACACGCCTGAGACGTCTTATAAATGAAGAAGTAAATAATAGATTGTAGGTTAATACATCATATAAAGCTAACAAACATGCCGATTCATTATATATTAATTAAATAAATACAATGAAGACATTTAATCTGACTTTGGGAGCAAAATACATTTATGGAACCTTGGAAATCTCAATTAATTGCATAATTATTAAAACAGCGATTTACAAAAAAATTGTGACGTGGCATGAATTTTTTTTATCAAATTTGAATTCAGCACACTGAACTTCATAATAAAACGCACATGAGAACTATGTTTTTTTCTTAATCCTGAAATTTGTTGTACAGTGTAATTTAAGCGGCACGAGCCGCGACAAAGAAATATTATCGGCTGAAAGAAACCTGCACAGCGAAGCTATGCATGAGACGAGGACAGGTGGGAGGAGAGGTGAAGCCTGATTCAAACCATTATTACGTGTGTCTTTCCTATGGGAGACTTATTCATTTTATCACTCAATAGAGGGGAGAAAAGAAACGTCAAGTACCTACACCGAAGAATGTGACATGCACAACATTGCACTGTTCACACAATGCGTAAATTATACGAAAATCGTATCCTGTTCAGCGGTTCCTGGCCCCTCCCCACTCCTCGGTCGCCCTTTGCCCCCTCCACACCCTTTTTTTTCATGAGATGAGAGGGGTGGAGCCGTTTCCATGGCGACACGTGGGACAGTGGCGACCGAGTGGTAGACACACCGTGTCCCCAAGGGAATCGTCGATGTCCAGTCCCTAGGTCCCGCACCCGCTCCACAGAGTGGGTGCGGAGAAACGCCAGCGATGCCACGAAGTACCTGATGCTGTGGGCGTGCGGGGCATGGCCCGGGTCGGCTCTCTTTAAAAAGCGGAAAAGCAGGTGCGCCCGGGACCTCGGGGTTAGGGGAATCCTAAATTTCGAGTTGTAGAAGAGATGATCCTTAGAAATCTCTTCCGTGTGCTCCACGTAGTCTTCGAACGCACGGACCGGGCGCAGCGGATGTGGGCGTCCTCCCTCCCGGAAGGATTGTATTCTGAGAGGGCCAATCATGTCGTCCGCTCGGCCGTTCCTGGCCAGGAATGTTGGTGATGGAGAGAGGGTTAGGGCCGAGCTGTCCTCCTCCAGTTTGGAGAAGGACGGGTGGCGGGTGATTGCCGCCAGCTGTGAAGCCCTGTAGTCCGTAGTCAAGGCGAGCAGAAAGACGACACGTTGAGGGAAGTGTTCTTCCTCCATAATGACCCTTTCGAACGCCAGGTACTGCAGAACACGATGCAAGGACCAGACCAGGACCGGTTGATGTCTCGGCTCTCTCGAGGCGCTGATCCCCTTCATTAGGAGGGTTCGCGCCCTCTGTGGCACTCGGATGTTCATGCCAAAGCGTAGCGGATCCGTGAGGGCTGTATAGTGAGGCAAGATAGTCGCCGGTGCCCTGTTGGTGGCGGTAGCCAGCCAAGTCAGGAAGTCCGGAACCGTGCTGGCGGAGATGGTCACCATCGCGTGTCTCCGAAGGCAGTTCCGGAATCTCCGTCAGCAGGACCCACACTGCCGCACTGAGGACGGAAGGTGAGCTCTGAGCATCTTGTCTGCTGCCTCTGTAGAGAAGAGTTGGCTGAGAGCTCCCATTAGAAACTCCAAGTATCAAGTTGGAGTGACGCTTGGAGAGGCGCGGTAAGGCTGTTGGCTAGGCAGGCTGACCCCAGTAGAAGGGGAGAAGGGCCCCATCTCATTAGCTCCCCGAACCACGGCTGGGTTGGCCAGTAGGGAGCTATAAGGAGAACCTGACCCTTGAAGGACCTGAGGGTCTGCATCACCTTCAGGAGGACCAGTGTCGCTGGAGGAGGAAAATGAATACGTACTTCCAGCTGTTCCAGTCCTCCGTGAAGGCGTCTGGGCCTCCTGTGCGTGTCCTTTGGATGCAGGTGAGGTAGAGGGGGAGCTGGGTCGTGTTTGGGGAGGCAAACAGGTCCACCTCTGGTGTGCCGTAGCGGAGGGAGAGCGACTCGAACACTTGTGGGCGTAGTTGCCACACTACGTAGGTCTCCTGAAACCTGGATAGAGCGACCGGCGTAGGGCCCCCGACCGAAGCCAGGGACGCAACAAGCTGTGGAGTGCTGAGGGTATCGGCCCGGGCAGGTCACGCGGGAGAAGCAGTATGCTCCTGTCGACCTCCCGTACCAGCCGTCGGCGCCCCAAGCGGCTCAGTGGAAGGGCCGGGGTCGCGAAGTTGAGGCAACCCCCCCGCCACCGAAGGAGGAAGAACGTGTGAGAGAAGCACGCTCTCTTGGCGCAGGGGAGCACCCGAAGAGCGCTGACTGTGTCCCACTCAATCCCGAGCCAATAAAGTCTCTGTGTGGGAGCAAGGGCAGACCCGTCCCAGTCCACCCCGAACTCCACGTCCACCAACACTCTCAGAGCCACCGAGATGTCGGCCGATGCACCCTCCCCGGTGGGCAAATGCATCAACTAGCCGTCTAGGTACATGAGTGTGGAGACGCTTGCTTCCGTCCAGCGTACGCCTACCCCTCTCACTAGTTTCGTGAAGATCCTCGAGGTAAGCGAGAGACCGAAAGGGAGTATGTGAGGCCGAGTTCGTTTCCGAGCGACCTCGTCCGTGGACGTTAGTCAAGAGGCTTCGTCCTGGGTGAAGACGTTCCCTGAGCGTCTCCCGCTAAGACGGGCCTGGACCCTCGGTATGTATCCAATTCACCCCAAGTCTTCCCGCGGGAAGTCCTCGAAGCCCGTGGCGAGCGTCCTCATCCAATAGTGTGCTATGGCAGTTTGTGACGTCTCATCACCTACAAGCGGACTTCCATATGTGACTTCCATACCTAGTGACATCATGTGATTATATTGTGACGTCACCGGATTTAATCATGGCGTCATAGGATCGCCTCGTGACGTCACAGGGACACAAACTGACGTCATAGGACTACATGGTGACGTCATTTTATCACATAATGACGTCATCTTATCATACTGTGACATCACTGAGTCACAGTGAGCGTTGAAATAAATTTTAACATGGTAAAATTCTCGACCATCATGACTGTAGATTAAATTAAGTTGAATAGGAAAAGTCATTTTCATTTCGACCTAAGTCACAGTGAGCGTCGAAATTAATTTTAACATGGTAACATTCTCGACCATCATGACTAGATTAAATTAAGTTGAATAGGAAAAGTCATTTTCATGTCGACCTGAGTCACAGTGGGCGTTGAAATTAGTTTTAGCATAGTAAAATTCTTGACCATCATGACTATAGGTTAGCTTAAGTTGAATAGGAAAAGTCATGTCAATTTCGACCTGAGTCACAGTGAGCGTTAAAATTAATATTAACTTGGTAAAATTCTCGACCATCATGACTGTAGATTAGCCCAAGTTGAATAGGAAAAGTCATGTTCATTTCGACCTGAGTCACAGTGAGCGTTGAAATTAATTATAACATGGTAAAATTCTCGACCATCATGACTGTAGATTAGCTCAAGTTGAATAGGAAAAGTCATGTTCACTTCGTCCAGAGTCACAGTGAGCTTTGAAATTAATTAAACATGGTAAAATTCTCGACCATCATGACTGTAGATTAGCTCAAGTTGAATAGGGAAAGTCATGTTCATTTCGACCTGAGTCACAGTGAGCGTCGAAATTAATTTTAACATGGTAAAATTCTCGACCATCATGACTGTAGATTAGCTTAAGTTGAATATGAAAAGTCATGTTTATGTCGACCTGAGTCACAGTGGGCGTTGAAATTAGTTTTAACATGGTAAAATTCTTAACCATCATGACTATAGATTAGCTTAAGTTGAATAGGAAAAGTCATGTCCATTTCGACCTGAATCACAGTGAGCGTCAAAATTAATTTTAATATGGTAAAATTCTCGACCATCATGACTGTAGATTAGCTTAAGTTGAATAGGAAAAGTCATGTCCATTTCGACCTGAGGCACAGTGTTTTTTTTGTTTTTTTCCAAGATCAAGGCATTTTATTTATGTAATACCTAGCACTTTGCGTCAACTTAAACTGTACTTTTTAAAAATGATTTTCCTCTTATTACACTAAATGTTTGTAGTTTATCTTTGAACTAATTTATACTAATTTTAACTAACACTAGACTCCCTAAGCCTAAAGTTCTTTTGTGTTTTACTTGGGGGTGGATCATCAGGTAAGTCATCTTTAAAATCAAGCCAGATGAAGTTGATAAGAGGCTGGCTGTGGCTCATGTGAAGGACTTGGCTGTGGCTTACGTGAAGGGCCTGGCTGTGGTAACATGGTAAAATATTTCTTTGTCGCGGCTCGTGCCGCTTAAATTGTTTTTATCGGCTTAAGAAACCCGGAAGGAGGGTGGTGCCGTGACCGGGATGTGGAGGGTGTGGACGAGCTGAGCGTCCTAGGCCTCTTGGGAGAGATAGAACTCTTTCTCGAGCGGGACTTCCTGTTGGGTCTACGTGAGCGGCTCCGGGAGGAAGGTGGGGTCACGGACCCGCCCGAAAAGGCAAACCGAAAGGTGCTAGAGGGCCACGACGGTCGGAGGCACGGGGTCCGCCGACCCCCCCGGGGCGCCACCCGACACGTCCCCCCCCCCCGTCCCACAAGAGTCCCCGGGCCGCACACCCACGGACGACCCGGAGACGTCGGACGACGGAAGATGTCAAAGTCTACGCCTAGGGTCTGACGAAGCAAGCCGTGAGGCGTTAGAAGACCATTGATGGTCGGAAGTATGGGGCTGCCGAGAGGCCTGATGACCCTCGGGGCGCCACCCTCCGTATCATAAGACACGTCCCCCTGTCCTCCGAGAGGCCCGGGTTCTTACCACGGACGACTCGAAGACGTATGGGGAACGGATTACGAGTGGAAAAGGTCAAAGTCTACGCCTAGGGTCTGACGAAGCAAGCCATGAGGCGTTAGAGGACCATTGATGGTCGGAGGTATGGGGCTGCCGAGAGGCCTGATGACCCTCGGGGGCACCCCCCTCCGTACCATAAGACACGCCCCCCTGTCCTCCGAGAGGTCCGGGTTCTTACCACGGACGACCCGAAGACGGGGACGGATTACGATCGTATAAGGTCAAAGTCTACGCCTAGGGCCTGACGATACAAGCCGTGAGGCGTTAGAGGACCATTGATGGTCGGAGGTATGGGGCTGCCGAGAGGCCTGATGACCCTGGGGGGCGCCACACTCCGTACCATAAGACACGTCCCCTGTCCTCCGAGAGGACCCGGGTTGTTTACCAGGGACGGCTCGGAGACGGGGACGGATTGCGATCGTATAAAATCAAAGTCTACGCCTAGGGCCTGACGATCCAAGCCGTGAGGCGTTAGAGGACCATTGATCGTAGGAGGTCTGGGGCCGCCGAGACCAGAAGCCCCCCTCCGCACCACCAGACTCGCAGCAAAGGGCACAAACCGGAGCACAAAGATTTAAGAAGGCAACATCTGGATCACTAATAGGGTAGTCGAAGAATGGGACAAACCGGCAACCATGCGGAAAGCGCTGAAACTATCAGTCGATTAACAAGCAGGAAACGGGCTCACCGGCTCCCAGGCCGGCAGCGGGTAAACCGCTCAGTCCCGTTTCCGCGCTAGAAGTGACGACTCAAGCGAGCCGGCTAAGAAGGGAGGGGGTAGGGAGGGGGAAGTGGGGTCGACAATGCGCATGCCTGCACAGAGCCGGGAATTTTAAATTTCTGATGATTTTGGCGGAAAATTCAAACCACACTCAACCTTCGGGGAATGGCCATATGACCAGGAGTGTGGTATGGGATTATCGCTATAGCTTCGCTGTGCAGGTTTCTTTCAGCCGATAATTGCGGTTTTTTTGGAGTTCCAATCTTCGCCGTCAATCCGAAATCGCCAAGTCGGCTGTTATAGTCCACATTTGCCCCAGAGGTAGAGTCATCCACAGGGTCTGCGAAGTACATATGAAAAACAAAGGACGTGTGCGTCGGGCCTATCCAAATTTGAGGGTCTGGGAGGATTTTTGCATTTTCGCTCGTACCTTTGGCCTGAGTAGTATTCAACTGAAGTCAGAAGGAGGCCTCGTGGCCACCTGAGGGTGAGATGGTGGTCGTATTGAACTCACTTTTCTCACTCTCATCATACACCAGGTAGGGCTTATCGGCCTGTCAGCGGTGATGCCACACGAAGTTTCTCCACAAGGTCCTATTAGCATACAGCTGCTCCTCTCCACTTCCTCCATGCGAACAAATAACCAAAATGAACAAAGGAACCTGGGCCCAAGGGCGTGTGCGTGGGGCCCAGGCAAATTAATTTATAATTTTCTTATGCATTTCCGATATTCGCCTTTGGCACCAGCACCTTTGGCCTGGGTAATGTACAAGTGAAATCCGCAGGCCTCGTGGCCCTCGATCTGTGGATGAAATGGTGGCCCAATCAAAGCAAGTGACCAAAATGATCAACCCCGCACCCCGAAAAAAAAAAAGAGGACCGCACAGAATTTGACCAAAATCGTCGGGTCGGCCGATTTTGCCCAAATTTGCACCAGAGGGTGAGTCATGCAGAGGGCTCTGCGAGGTATATGTGAGGAACCTGGACCCAAGGGTGTGTGCCTGGGGCCCTGCCTTTTTTTTTTTTTTTTTTTTTTTTTTTAACATTGAGATTTCTGCCTCTGGGGCTCGCTCCTTTGGCCTGATGGCCCTCAACTTGTGGATGAAATGGTGGTCCATTAGGAGTGACCCCAAAACATCCCAAAAGGAACCCATGGATATTGGCCAAATTTGTCAGATTGGCTGATTTGGCCCAAACCTGCACCGAAGGAGTCAGACACAGGGCACTGTGAGGTACATATCATGAACCTGGACCCAAGGGTGTGTGTGTATATGTGTGGCCTAGCCATTTTTTTTTCATTTTTTTTATTTTTTTTTATTTAAGATATTTGCCTCTGGCGTCTGCATCTTTGGCCTGAATGGTGTCAAGGTGAAATCCATAGGATGCCTTGTGGCCATTGACCTATGTGTGAGATGGTGGTTCAATCAGAGTAAGTGACCAAAATGATCCCCCAAAAATTATTAGGTAAGCCGACTTGGCTCAAACCTGCCCTAGAGTGAGAGTTGTTCACAGGGCACTGCAAAGTATATGTGAGGAGCCTGGATCCTAGGGCATGTGTGTGGCCCAGCCAGATTTGAGGTAGAGTCAAAGTGAAATTCGCAGGAGGTCTTGTTGACCTTGAATTGCAAGATGGTGATCCAGAGTGAATGGCCAAAATGACCTCTCATCCTGGAGGGTAATAGCCATCAATCATGGGTCTAATATATAATCCATGACCATGGTGAATCACATCGCCATGATGCCTATTAGGCATGTGTAGATTTACATTTGACTCCATCAGCTATCACCAACTTGACTTGAGGAGCTAAGATGAGAGGGAGGAAAGGGTGGTGGAATGGCTGGGAGTAGGTATGTGCCTTTGATTTGGCTACCTTCCTTATAATGGGGAAAAAGCTTTTGGTATATAGGTAGATAGCTATCACTAACTACTGCTTGCTCTGCCAGTTTGGAAACATACAGGGCAAAAATGAAACCTATTTTGTTAAATATGAGTTCCTTATCTTTGCCTACAGGAAATGCAAATACAGTACCAACTTGCACATTGTATGATATACCTTTAGTTTAGTGCTTAGATGCTGAAATAATGGTGATTTTCAACTACTGGGCATATGACAAGTAGAATATTAATGAATTTTAGATGACATCTACCTATCTATATACCATGAGGTTCTTCCCCCTTATAAGGGAGGTTGTTGTTGTTGTTGTCGTTCCCTAGACTGTCTGTCCGAGCAGTCCCGTCTCCCCAAGGAAGGCCACAGCCGAAACTGGGTTTTCCCACAAATCCTTTATAGAGTGTATGTTGTGTTGTTTGCGTGCATGATTGTGTATAATGCAGTCTTCCATTATGTGTTGTATGGTATGGGGTGAAGTGTTACATCCTGGGCAGCTGTTCACAACACGGTCGTCCAGCCTCTTCTGGTAGCTTAGAAGTGCTTGGTGGTGACCGCATCGCAGTCTGGCCAAGTGGACTCTGTCCTTTCGTGGGAGAGAGGATTCAGAAGGGTGGATATCAGGGGGTCTGGCATGCAGCAGTGTGTTGTCTTTCAGTGTGTTAATGGAGCGGTGAGTGATATGATTATGAATATGTTTCCGGAGGCTGGTATTTGGTGGTTGTGGAGGAAGAGAAGAGAGTATCTGTGCGTAATAAAGGTCTTTGGGTGTAGTTTTAATGTTTCTTGGTGTGTGTGGGTGTTCTGCTATGTAGTGTAGCGGGTGTGATGTGTTTGTGGTGGCTGCAGCAAGTGTTTGTGTGCCTCTCATGTCGAGGTGGTCCTTGACTTTGAGGACTTTTGTTTCATGGTGTAAATGGTCTGTAGGTGTTGTATTTGTGCAGCCTGTAATTGTTTTTAGGGCTTTGTTTTGTATGATTTGAAGGGTGTTGTGGTGTGTCTCACTGAGATTAGGAGCCCATGCAGGACTCGCATAATTCATCACTGAGCGTATGCATTGTTTGTATATTGTTATATTAGTTTCTTTGTTTTGTCCAAATGTTGTTCCAGTGATTGACTTAAGTGCATTAAGTCTAGGTGTGCATTTGTTTTTTATGTTTGTGAGGTGTTGTTTGAAAGACATGGATGTATCGTATGTTACACCAAGAATTTTCGGTGTGTTTGTGTGTGGTATTAGTGTTGTTGATGTAGAGATGAGGTATGTATTTGTGTTCTTTTGTCCAGTTGGTGAGAAGTGTTGCTGTAGATTTGGTTGGAGCTATTTTGAGTCTGTTTGTGATGAACCATGTGTTGAGTGTGTCAAGGTATGGCTGGATTATTTCTGCAGCTTTGTCTGTGTTACCATGTGTGCATGTGATTGTTATGTCGTCTGCGTAGGAAGAGATTTTTATTTCTGAGGTGTCTGGTGTGGGTAAGTCATGCATGTATAGATTAAATAATGTGGGGGATAGAACTGAGCCCTGTGGTACTCCGTTCTTAATGTTTCTGATGTGCGATGATTGGCCATTATATGACACATGAGCATTCCTGCCTACCAGATAATTGGCCAGCCATCTTTTGGTGTTATTGTGCATGTCTGTGTTATATATTTTATTTGTTAGGTTGTGGCGGGGGATAGCATCAAAAGCTTTACTAATGTCCAATGTTATAAGAAGTGTTCTGTGGTGGGGCCTATCTGAATTGATGCCATCTAAAATTCTTTGTGTGAGGTTTGTCAGAAGAGTGTTTGTGGAGTGTAGTGGCCTAAAACCGTGTTGTGAGTCAGCAAGGGGAATATATGGTGTTACAAGTTTAAGTATTAGGCGTTCAATGACTTTAGAGGGGGTGCAGAGAAGTGTGATTGGGCGGTGCGATGTTGGGATTGTTGGGTCTTTGTTCGGTTTTGGAATGGTGATTATTTTACCATGCTTCCAGATGTCGGGTATAGTGTTGTGTGAATAGCTGTAGTTTGCAATGTTTGTGAGTGCGTGTATACCTTGTGGTCCAATGTGTTTTAGGTGGATGTTGCTTATGTTATCAGGGCCACAGGCAGATGAGTGCTTGAGATTATGCATTATGAGTTTTGTCTGACTGTCTATGAAGGGTGTATAGTCTGAGTCTGTGGGGAAGTCTTTCTTACGTCGATTGGTGCGTCGGTCGTCAGGGTGTGATGTAAGATGGCTCGTCTGTGCAAAATGACGTATGAGTGCGTTTGCTTGTTGTCTGTTTGAGGGTAGATTATCTGTTGTTGTGATTATTGCTGCGTGAGAGCGTGTAGTGTTAGTGTTGGATAGTGTGATGCTGTTGAGTGTTTTGTACAATTTGCTGGTGTTTGTTTTGTGATCAAGTGTATTGATAAAGTTTTGCCAATTTTGTGTTTTTTGTTCATGTATTTTATTGGCAATCACAGTGTTTAGTGTTTGTATTTGGTCTGCTATGTTTTGAGGGATAGGTGTGGGGGTATCGTGACACACTTATAAGGGAGGTAGCAAGTCAAGGCTACTCCACTCCCGTCCACTACCCTTGTTTCTCTTTTGTCGTAACTCCTTGTGGATTAATGGTCATCCATATGTCTTGCCCTCTACCTGGGTCAGAGGCAATGAAACAAGACATAGTACATCAACAGCCTGGTCATTTCACTTAGATGGCAACCCTCCTTCATGTAGTATATACTAGTAAGAGTGACTGGCTGAGGGAGGGAATTGATAGCAGCAACATTCCTAGAAAATGTGTCAGCAACATTGTTTGCTTTTCCTTGCACATAAGAGGTGGGATTGAATTCCTGAATGGTCAAGAACCAGCGAGCAAGTTTCCTGGACAGGTTCTTGCCTTCAAAAAGCTGAAGTGCCTGGTGGTCTGTATGGACTGTGATGGGATAGCCCAGTATTACTTCCTTAAAATGTCGAAGAGCATATATGACTGCTAAAGCTTCAATTTCAGTAACAGAATAGTTACATTCAGCTTTGTTAAGGAGTCTGCTGGCAAAGGCAATGGGGCGAAGGTGTCTTGTTCTTGCATAAGGACAGCACCAAGACCTTGGAAAGAGGCATCAGTGTAGAGAATGAAAGGTAAGTCATAGTTAGGAAAAGCTAAGACAGGAGCAGTAGTAAGGGTATTCTTTAAGTCTGCAAAAGTTTGTTCCTGGGCAGACGACCAGTGAAAAGAATCATCATTCTTTAGCAGTGAAGAAGAACTGCAATTGTAGAATAATTGTGGATGTACCTTCGGTAATATCCTGAAAGTCCAAGAAAGGAGCGAAGGGGCTCAATGTCTGTGGGACGAGGGAAGTCAGCAACAGCTTTGACTTTATCAGGAACAGTAAGAATGCCATTAGAAGTGAGAACATGACCAAGAAGACGAATTTCTTTCTTAAGAAAAAAGCATTTGCTCAACTTGAGTTTGAGGTTGGCATCAGCAAGACGAGAAAATACTTGTTGAAGGGTTTGAATGTGTTCGGGTATTAACTTAGAAGCTATTATGATGTCATCCAAATACATAAAGACATTATCACCAAGCCATCAAGAACAGTATGCATAAGTCTTGTGAAGACAGAAGGAGCAGAGGTTAGACCCATAGCTAAGCGTTTGAATTGAAAATGACCAGAAGGGGTTGAGAAGGCTGTTAGGGGTCGGCTTTCTGGAGTAAGAGGAATCTGGAAATAGCCTGACATTAGGTCTAAAGTTGAAAAGACAGTATTATTCTGACCAACAGAATGGAGGATTTCTTGTAATACAGGAATGAGTGTCCTTTCAGGAACAGTGATCTTGTTGAGTTCTCTAAAATCAACAACAGGACGGAAAGTAACATCTGGTTATGGGACAACAAATAAGGGAAAACTCCATTCAGAAATGGAGGACTCAATGATATCCTGGGCAAGCATGTCTGCAATGAACTTGTCCACAATTTTATGTGTACTGTGTACTGTGTGGCAGTCTATAAGCTGGAATGTAGCAAGGTTTGGAGCCATCTCGAAGGGGAATGTGGTGGTGAATGAGGTCAGTAGAACCTAAGGATTCACCTGGCAAGGCAATATGACGAAAGGTATTGCATAAAGAAACTAATTCCTGTTGAGCATTGGGGAAGTCAAGGGAATTGAAGTGGGATGCATCAATAGGAACCTGTGCATGAGGCACATCAGAGTTAATGGTACAAACTGGCAAGGAAGAATTGTTGTCATCAATGACTTTTACTCTTGAAGGATACACTAGGAAATCACATAAGTTTGTACCAAGTTTGAGGTGGAGGGGAGCATTAGTGTCATTGGCACCTAGAAAAGAAGTATGACCTTTCTTGGTGGTAGTGCATAAGGCTGAATTTAGTGATATACCTTTGACATGGATGGATTCTGGCATACAGAGAACATCGCATTCCTGAGCTCGGAAAATGTGAAGCTGCACTTTGCAATACTCATGTGGTGGAAGAGTCTTGTTAACACTGCATGAGTAGTATGACACATGGTGGAAAGCACAACGGAAACAGGGGAGGAGGTAATTACCAATTCATCTAAGGGAGGAGAGAAATGGTGTTCTGTTGGAGAGAATTCTGGAGAAGGGGAAGAGCATTTGGTATTCCGTTTCCTAGATTTTGACATGTGAGAAGAACGGATTCGCTTCGTACAAGTGGAAGCTTTGATCAAGGCAGGTTCACTGGAAGGAGGGAGTGAAGTCTGAAGAGAAGGTTCAGACGATGGCTGTACAGTGTCCTGGGATGTGGGACCTAGAGGAGGCAGGGGGGGAAGTACTACCCTTTGGAGGAGCCTGAACCTGGTCAGGGGGAGGAAGGAGGAGCAGCAATAGTGGGAGCTGAAACAACTGGCATGCCGTGGTGAGGGGAGGGGGATTGCGCAGAACTGGGAACTGCAGGAAGTGGTGTAGATGTAGTCGCCAAAGGTAGGACAGGAATGAAATGACGACCATAAGCACTGCCATAATGGGGGTAGACGACAATGCCTAATTGCCGCATAGTGTATAGACCCAGATGCACATCTGCAGGAAACTGTACATCAGTCACATAAAGGGGTATTTGAATCTCTTGACTTTGAGTATGGAGACTGATAGGAAGATGGATCTTACCTAGAACTGGAAATGGAACACCATCTATGTTAGTAAGTTGTAAGTCTGGGGGTTCCAAGAATGTGACATGCTTATAAGAAGAGCAGAGTTTGCAGAAGGTGGAAGATATAATATTTACAGGAGATCCAGTATCTATGAGGAGAGATATAGGGATGTTATGTACAGTAGCAGGAATGGAAAGAGCATGTGACCATTTGTTAGAGTTAGAAAGAGTACAAATGGGAAGGGACATGGGGGTGGGTGGTGGGGATGGGATATGCATGCTAGGAGGGGGTGTCCTGAGAGAAACAGAGGCAGACAGTCATTGAGGAGAAGGGGAAGTCTGATGGGAAGGGAAGGTCTTATGAGAATGGGTGGAGTTCAAAACACGGCAGTCAGCAGCAGTGATAACAAGTGCCATGAATGGGGCATTGCTTATCGGGAGGAGTGGCAAGACGAATAGCACAACGGTTGGCATAGTGTCCTGGTTTCTGACAAAAGTAGCAGATGACAGTGTGACGGGAGAATGATCTGTGTCTAGGATGGGAGGTGGATCTGGTGCGAGAAGTGTATTTATGACGAGAGGAAGATCTGGAAATATGGGCAACAGGGAATGTAGGTTTGGTAATAGAGACTGGCTGGGCAACAACATCATTCAGTGTCTTGGGTGAATCATGAATTTTATGAGCGAAATCCATTAAGGTCATATCTGGAGTGAATTGGACGGACAGAGTTTTGGATAAGGTGTCCGGATGGAGAAGAGAAAGAAATTGAAAGTAGGAAATGAGGGAAGCAACATTGGCAAGGGAGATTTTTTTTGTCAGCGTCAACCCAGTCTGAAGATGCGAGAGCTGACTTCAGGTTGGACAGATGCAAGTATCACTGCTTTTTCTTTTCTCACATAAGGGGGGGGGAGTTGAGTTGGAGAGCAAGAGCATAAAGAGGAGTGAGGGAACCTAGTGTGTCGTGTTGTCCAAAGGTACGTCTGAATATGCTAACATATTCATCATACTTCTTGCAGTCTGTGAAGGCATCGGACTGAAGGAGGTCACCAGCATTAAAGGAAAGGTCAACAAAGAACATAAGAATAAAGGAGACTGCAAGAGACCATAAGGCCTACACTAGGCAGCTCCGTATCCATCACCACCTGTCATCCCCATCCATAAAGTTGTCTAATTGTTTCTTAAAACAACTGATAGTTTCAGCGCTTACTACATGGTTACTAAGTTTATTCCATTCATTGACCACCCTATTAGTAAACCAATTCTTGCCTATTTCCTTCTTAAATGTAAATTTGTCCAGTTTATACCCATTACTGAGAGTCCTGCCCTGTTGTTTTATTATGATGACCTGTTTGCTTCCCCCTTGTTATAACCTTTGATCCACTTGAACACTTCTATTAGATCACCCCACATTCTACGTCTTTCCAGAGAGTGTAAGTTTAGGTGCCTAAGCCTCTCTTTGTAAGGCAAATTTCTGAGTCCATGTATCATTTTGGTCATTCTTCTCTGTATTGATTCTAGTGAATTGATGTCCATTTTGTAGGATGGAGACCAAAACTGTACCGCATAGTCAAGGATGGGTCTATCGCTAGATAGAGTTTAATAATTACCTCTGCACTTCTATTCGTTACCGTCCTAGCAATGAAGCCTAATGATCTGTTAGCTTTATTTCTGGCGCTAATGCACTGCTTCCTGGTTTTGAGGTCCGGACTCACCAGAACACCCAAGTCCCTCTCGCACTCAGATTTTTCTAAAAATGTGTTATCTAAATTGTATCTATTTTTGGGGTTGTGTAGCCCTACATTTAATACGCTACACTTAGAGATATTGTAACGTGTTAAACGTAGGGCTACACAACCCCGAAAATAGATACAAAGCTGTGGAGAACAATAATTTTCTCCTGATCTGTAGAGCATTTTCTGCAGTTAATAGCTGTTTTGACATTTGTCACCTGTGAACTTTGGGACATCTATAGTTTCATGTACTAGTCAGTAGTTGTGGAATGGGAGGTTATAAAAACCAAGAGAAATCCCCTTCAGATGACAACATACAACACACAATCCCCTGCAGATGACACCATATTTTGAGGATAATCATAGAGTTTTATTTTTTAAATTCATTTTACTGTTCTATGATCAACATTGAAAATAATGTGAGAATAACATAAGTACTAAAACAAGGCTAACTCGTGGGTTGTGTTATTGCAGCAGCAGTTGGCTTGGACTGGTTCCCAACGACTCACAAGAAGATTCTGTAAATTCTCTTTGACCTCATCAACACCATCAAGTCAACACTATCAACACTACATCAAACACCATCAAATTTGTCAGGAAAACACCTGCATCACTATACACAATCGGTATTTCACTCAAGTGATCTTTGCAACATCTTGTTAACGCATTCTTTGATACTACAGTTTCATCACAATTATTGACAGTACCATACAATCATCTTCAACACTCCAAGACTCCATCATGACTACTCAAACTGACTGTGATTTTCAGTACAGTGCTCCTTACAGCCATACTTGCCTGATAACCTGTTTTATCACCAGCAGGTTAACATTATCAACACCACCACAAAATTCCCACCTTTAATATCCTTACTTTACCTATTCTAATCATTATCACCATAATTACTCTCATCTCAGAATCTAAATATGAATAGCATAGAAAATGAGAAAACTATTATTTATATCATTGATAAATCTTCAACAGGGTTTTCTTCAACAATTATCTATAGTGATTACTACATCCTTTATTTTCTGATAAACTTAAAAGAACAATGAAAGCCTGACATAATGTTAATATTGATCAACAAGAAACCATGTTAGTAACTGTAATGATCATGTATCTAAACATACATCTGTACAATCATATATATATATATATATACATACATACGTGTATATATATATAATATACACATATATATATATACATACATACATATATGTATATATATATATATATATATATATACTTGCATATAGGTCGCACCGCTAGTTTGTGGTTGTCAAAGTGATTATTTACAGTTGACCCACGGACAGGTCGCACTATAATCTGGTGATTTACAAGACCCATTCAAACATAAAAATCATCAGATATTTATACTTATTTTAAAACTTTACTCACAAAATTCTAATATCGGAACGCATGTAGATTGTCCAACTGTCACATGTGCGCATAATGCAAACTTACAAAGGTTGCGTTTCTAAAATGATTATCGTAAACAAATGCACTTACGTAAAAAATGTTAGTGAACTTGAAAAAAAAAAAAAAACTCAAGCTTAAGTGTCAACTGGACACTATACAACAGTAGAATTTTTTTTCTTTAAGTTGATCTTTCTGCTTTCTCCATCCCATCACTACCTTTTCTGAAACCCCAAACTCCCTTTCTGCAGATCTGTTTCCATGTTCTGCGTAATCCACCACTTTCAGCCTAAGACCTACTTCATAACTCTTTCTCTTACTGGTACTCATGATTAGGGTTTGCAGTTATTAGGCCTAAAACTCCGTGTGTAGGCCTAATGGAAGTTTACGAAAATAAATTTTTTATTATGAAAATCATAAGTTTAATTAAGTTACGTTATGCTACGAAAACAATTTGCACACATATAGAAACGCAGCCACGAGTGAAACAGGTGATGTATGGTAACGTACGGTAAACAAAGGGTCAAGGTCTCACTGCCTATAAAACACACAAGAGTTGGAAAAGAGAAAATTTTACGATTTTATTGTAATTGATATATGATTTTCTAGCAGCAATAGTTCAGTTTAAAGCAGTGAGTCAGTAGGAACCTTTGACATATATATTTTATGTATACAAAAGGTTTGAAAAGCTTTCTGATGCATATTGTGGGAACACCACTGAAATTTTGTTTCATTGTCACATTGAAATCGCCAATTGTTGCGACTTCAGTGACAGAGTAGTGTTGTCCCTCATTAATGTTGAGTGGATAGGCCGCACCCCTGATTTTGGAAAATATTTAGTTAAAAAAAGTGCGATCTATACGCGAGTATATATGGTGTATATATTATATATATGTATACATATATATATATATATGTATACATATACATATATATGTATGGATACATATATATATATTATATATAATGTGTGTGTGTGTACATGTGTTCACACACACTCATACACACACACAGACACACACACACACACATACACTATCTCAATAATACAAGCAGTTACTCTTCCCCTATAACAAGGGGATGGGTGTGTGGTTGGTGCATGTAAGGTCACAGCAATACCCATAGATCAGACAATACAAGCTCTGAGGTCTCATCTGGGAAGGTAAATATAACTGTTATCTTGAGTTTCAATAAGTGGAAAACCCACAGCCTCAAAGTGGCTAGCAATAGCTGTCAGGCTCTCCCACAGATCCCTCTGGGAAGAAACATTAGATTGTTGTCTGTGTTATCATGGTGTGGGACTGTTTCTATGTCACTGGGTGAAAGTGGCTGGAGAAGGTGAGCAGGGTTGTCACCTCTCCATGAGTGAAAAGATGTAATGAATACATTTGAAGTTGATAAAGGTCTTGGGCAAAAACCAAAGACTGAGTGTCAGCCTTTCAGGGTTGTTCCTCCTTATGAAGGTGAGGGGGTTCATGTGTTTTGAAAATGAGTAGCTTTGCTATCTATGTTGCAGAATCAGGACTACTGCATCCAGGTACTTGTCACTGGTTCATCTGGGAGGTAATCCATGACCATGGTGAAGTATGTATATATATCTATGTGCATGTATGTGTGTGTGTATTTTATTGTACCTAATTTTAATTGGAGCCTGTCCAATTTATCATATCTATCCTCAAATTCATGTACAGTTCAAACTTAATCTATATCCTTGATTTCCAATTTCAATATTTAGATTTAAATTCATGTATTGTTCTAGTTTGGGCTATATTCCCTTCTAAGCCATTCCAAGTATTTATGCATCAATAATGGAAAACGGTATTTCTTCATATCCTTTAGACATGTATTCTTCCTTAATTTGTTCTCATGACCTCTTAAAGCTCTTCTATCCTTAATCAAGAGATCCCCTGTGTGTGTATTTACCTAGTTGTATTTTACGGGACGACAGCTATGCTCGTAGTGACCCGTTTTCATATTTCTCCGCATCCAATTTATTCTTAAAATTGTGTACAGTTTTGGCATTCACCGTTTCTCTGTTCAGTTTGTTCCAGACATCAATCACTCTATGTGGGAAGCTATTCTTTTTCAGGTCTCTTCTATAAATGTCCTTCTTTAGTTTCTTTTCATGTCCTCTTGTTTCTCTTATGTGTGTGTGTGTGTGTACATGTATATATACACACACACACACACAAACATGAGTAGACAACAGGTGACTTTTCTGCTCCTCCTACATGCCAATGACTGTAGCAGTCCTACATAGGTACAAAAGACAAGGATATTATGTTTCTTCCCTAAGAAATCTATGGGAGGGGCCAAGGAATGTTACCAGCTATTGTGGGGGTGTAGGTTTCCAATCAATACAACTCAAGGCAGCAATTACCATTACAACCCACACTATATATACTTATATATATATATATATATATGCAAGTGGAGTTAAAAATGACAGCAGTGTTGTAGTTACAGTTTTTTCCTCATATTCTCAATTTTCCTGATTAGAGTTATGCCATTAACCAGGTGAACTGAAACTAGATCACTGTATACTTCCATTTCTTTTCATTATTTGAGCTCAATGTTTTGTCTTAATGAAGACATTTTCAAGAGTAAACTGAAATAACAAAAATTACATAATTACAGTAATATTGACAATTGTGTAAAAATAAAATATACAAGAATACAATATAAATGCATACAGATACAATGACAAGGAACAAAAATGAAGTATAAAATTCAAAAGAGAGTGATAAGGAAGCGAATACTTACATTTAAAGGGAGGTGAGAAAAAAAAAAAGGACAAGTTAGGGATGTACGGTATATATACACATGAGTCAGGTGGTTGAACAATGCAACCTTAGAGGTTATGGAGTAAGATGGTGGGGGTAGTGGGGAGGCTACAATTGCTCGAAGCCTTTCATATTAGAGACAGAGCTCCAGTCATTATCATCCAATCTAATATGACCTCTAGTATACCTCTGTTTTCTTCTAAGTATAGAAACAAAAATTTCCCACTCCTCCTTCCCTCCACCCCCCTCTCTTCTTTGTCTCCCACTCCTCCCCTTCCACCTCCACCCTATTCCTCCTCTTCCCTTCCCCCTTCCCTACAGTAACCACACACACCTAAACCCCACCCCCCTTACTCTGTGACCTCTGAGGTCACATTGTTCAACCACCTGATCCATGCATATATATACTGTACATCCCTAACTTTTTTTTTCTCACCACCCTTTAAATGTATTTGCTTCCTTATCACTCTCTTCTTTTGAATTTTATACTTCATTTTTGTTCCTTGTCATCGTATCTGTATGCATTTATATTATCCTCCACATTTTACCAGTATTGTTCTTGTATATTTTATTTTTACACAATTGTCACCATTACTGTAATTGTGTAATTTTTGTTATTTCAGTTTACTCTTGAAAATGTCTTCATTAAGATGAAACATTGAGCTCAAATAATGAAATGAAATGGAAGAATACAGTGATCTAATTTCAGTTCACCCGGTTAATGGCAAAACTCTAATCAGGAAAATTGAGAATACGAGGAAAAAACTGAATAACTACAACAAACTAAAATTCTAACAACCAACTGCAAGCAGACTGTATTTGCTAATTGATTTGTTTATTTTATGTTTTATGTACTTTTATGTGTGATCTGAGGGGGGACTTGGAATGGATTCATATAACAAAAAAGCTTGTTAAAAACAGGGCTTCAAAGGGGATTATATCTGTATACTGTATAAAAATGTATATGCACACACACACACACATGCATATATATATATAAATATATATCTGTATGTATTTCATACACACAATACATATGTATATACATGCTATATAAATACTTGCATACATCCACACCCACACTTACACCTCTAGATGGAGGTGAGAGGGTTGATGGATTTTGAAAATGGGCAGCAGGTAGATGATTTTCTCTGCCATCCATTTTACAGAACCACCACTAGCAGGTATCCATCATTAGTTCCTACACATACATACCCTCATATTCACACACACACATGCATGCATACATATATATATATATAATGTGTGTATTTACCTGGATGTAGTATACAGGATTGGAACTGTGCTCATGGGGTCCCGCCTCTTTGCTTTTGTGTGTGTGTGTGTATGTGCATGTATTTACCTAATTGTACCTAATTGTATTTATCTAATTTTAGTATCCATGAAAGGAGCAATGCTCATTAGGTTATCTCACCTACTCTTCAATTTATCATATCTAGCCTCAAATGTGTATGTATGTGTGTGTGCATGTATGTATAATTGCATAACACTCCTTCAGTGATTACAAATGCAAATTTGGAAAGGAAAGGTACAGACTTCTATATATGTAATCATCTTATGTACATAAGAACAGCATGACTAAAAATAAACATAAAGATGCACAAACACTCATGAAAATGTTGTACTGTTACTGTCAGCATGAGGGCCAACCACTCTTACTAAAATCTTGTATGAAAGAAAATACTTTCCATTCATTCATTCTTATGGTTATAAAATTCATCCATTATCATTTTCAGCCTATCTTTTCAACCATAATCACCAAATACATCTTCATTTTGGGTAAACAATGGACATAATGCTCTGCAAAGTCTTTTGTATTATAAATTTTTGGTGGTGAGACTAAGTGTTGACTTCCTTATGTCATCATCACCCATGTCTTCAGCATCAAAATCATCAACAGCATCAAAATCACCAAGATCATTATCATCACCATGATAATATGACCTCTTCATCCTTCCATAACCCGGTAAGGCATCACATAGGATCAAAATACAGTTAAAGATTTGCAAAGCTGTATTATGCATATGAAGTAACAAGAAGTCCAAGGAAATGAGGATGCCATAAGTCTGGCAGTTCTCTCTGGACATCAATGCTACTTCTGGAAAACTCTCCCAGCTTAAAGAAAACAGCACACAGTCCTGAAGATACAAAGGAGATAACAGACTGGAAAACAGGCAAGAAAATGGAAAAATCTGTACAGAGGAATGATCCTGTGCTACAAAGAGAAGAACGTTGTCGGGCGTAGTGCACTGTGGGATATCATGACAGTTTTAATTGACTAGGATTGTACATGCAAATTTCAAAGTTCACCCTTACCCTTCATTCATTGGAAAGCATCACAGTTAATTGCAATGAATCACATAGAGTCAGGTTTTATTCACTTTCTAATTCACACTTTATCTTCTGATTTAATTTTCAATATTTTCATCCATGCTTTGCTTTGGAAAAAATATTCATTCTTCTAAAATCCTATATAAAACAATGTTACCACCTCTGATTACCCATATCAATACTTTCTGCTGGTAAACGCACAACCCACAATGCACGTTGCTACCGTTTTCCCCTACAGCAGGATTTCAAATTCTATCACAACACACGAGCCAGAACAATTGCTGCTTGTAGGGTTAAATAGTCAAGGCTTATGCTAGAAGGTTTATGGAATGCTGGAATAGTAACTGCAAGAGAAAAGTCCACTGCCGAAAATGTTATGAAGGCTTGGGTTTTGACAACAGCAATGATCACCATCATCACCATTATCATCATAATCATTATTAATATCACTGTATTATATCATTAGCATCATTACAATTATTATTATCATCAACATACTGTACATGGTCCTCGATGCAATACAATCGACAGACCAGATGTGAATCTACCCAAAAACCAGGTAGGATTAGAGTATTCTTGAAGTTTTTGGGAGAGTTCCCAAGCTTGCAGTTCAGGAATCCACACATATTCAAATCACCTTACCAACCTTAACTTATGTTCATGGTTCTGGGCTAAACTAGCTTATATGTTATTCATAACCTTCTACATTACATATACCAACCTCTGCCATTCAACTTTGTTCAATTACTTTGTCATTGCTAAAGCATCAAGCAATCTCATGCTGACTAGAATATTAGACAGCCTGGTTCTTTCTAGGTCATTCACCCATCTTAATTTTAATGTCTGAAAACCAAAAATTCTGACCAGGTTTCATTTATTTCAACATGCTTTGTTTTGACACTTTTTTCTTATATTTGACAAATTTTCTCTGACTACATCCTGGAACTATTTTGCTCTACAAAGAATTTTCACTTTCCTCATCCATTATTTTACTTTTTATTTGGATCATCATAAATTTGACTTTTAATCTAATTCAGCCCACATATAACATCAAGCCATCAAGCTCTGGAATGATCAACCATCAACCTCATTGAATTCTCATAAGGAAAACATATTTCCTATTTGTTAGAATGTAGACGAGGAACATCCTATATATAAAAGAAAGAGAGAAAAAAAAAAAAAGATAAGAACCCTGTCACAAAAGTGGAAGTAGAGATAAGACAGAGAGGAAAAGATGCAGGTGTTCAATATGAATTTAAGTTGGTATTAGCTGCTGTTGCAGTGCTGTGGTTGTTGCAATGGGTGAAGATGTCTGAGCTTTTAGAAGAATCCTCCTCCTCCAAACTTGCCCGTGAATCCTCCAATTCCTTTACTGAAACCTCCAATGACATTGCCAACCTTGCCTGCTACATTGCCTGCCACATTAGAAACCTGTTGGAAAATAAAATTGTGATTCTAACATGTATTATCATATTCTGAATATTTACATCAAGTAAAGGAAATAGACATGCATGCATATGCTACATATACCAAAAGGCCTTTTAACCCATATATGGGGATAGTTGAGACAGAGCATATCTACTTTTTACCCATCCCAAACCCATAAAAAAATAATAAATAAAATTTCTCTTCAAACTTAGCATCTTATGTCTGAAGGGTCATCCCTGTTCCCCACCAAACTGCTTGGGTCAAAGGTAATGCAATAAACCATAGCACTTCCTAAGCAGAATCAAAAAACTGAATCTGGTTTACACCCGCTAGTTCATTATATGGTGACCCCTCCCACCTCATTCACTTGAGAAATATACAAAGCAGGCAAGGAAAGCATCCCTTTGGGATACACCATTTCTTCATCCATTTAAAACCCCTGTCCTTTCACTCATATCTTTTGCACTCTGTACATCCAATGTTTTCGTCACTCCATCCATCGACCTCATTGTGGTTAGGATTTCCTTACCTGCTATGAACCCTATTTCAAGGTATTGCAGCCCTCTTCATTTTATCTGTTACTTAAGAAGGTGGCAAGATCTCAAAACTGGATTTGATTACATACATACACCTCTTGCACCACCCCCATCCATGTATAAATTGAACAGCCAAGGTGACATAATACATCCCTGACAAAGTCCCACCTTTACCTCGAACCATTCACTCTCTCCATTTCTAATCCTAACACATGCTCGACTACTCTCATAAAAACTCTTGACAGCTCCTAAAAGCTTTCTTCCTATGCTATATATCTGCAAAACCTCCCACAGTGCCTTCCTGTCTACCCTGTCATAATCCTTTTCCAAATCCACAAAAGCCCAAAAAACACCCTTACCTTTTCCTATAGCTTTCTCACATATCTGTCTTACCACAGAAATCTAATCTATGCAACCCCTACCTGTCCTAAACCCACATTATTCCTTGGCAATTACTCCCTCTATTACTATTATAATAATAGTAATAATAATAATACATGCTTATACCAAAGGTTTTTTCTCCTTACAAGGGAGGTAGTCAAAAAACAAAGACATAAAATCCACTCCCACCCATTCCATCCCCATATATTCCACTCCCATCCACCCCCTTCCCTCCCTCTTATCTTGGCTCCTCCTGGATGACAGGTCATCCCTGCATCTTGCCCACTGCCCTGGGTCAGATGCAGTGTTGCAAGACACAGCATATCTACAGCAAGTGGAGCAGCATTGCACTGTGTGAAGAGACACACCACCTAATAACCTAGGGTTTTCCAGCTGAATTTGTTTTGCAAATTTACGAGGAGCCTTGTCTATCTCACATTTGATAACATTTAAAGAGCATGGTGACATAGCACTTCCTGGGTCTACCACAGCGCTGATGTGGGGTAGGTAGTGATGCCTCCCCACCATCCTTGAAACGTAACAACCAGTGTTGCACTGAACGCACGGTAACCTCTGTATTTTCAGAGATTTCCTTCATGGAATGCCCTGCCTTAAACAGGGCCACTATAGAGGAAACCTTGTCATGTTCGATTTCATGTCCACTACCCATAGCCAGCAACACAGATGCCAAACCACTGAGAATTTACATAAAATCAAAGGCAAAGTGTGGAGCTCCAGAAATGTAATCCTCCCCCTGTTGAATCTCAAATAACACCGAGCCTGGAAACACTGCATGCTCTGGTGGGAGCCAACCTTGGTCTCGCTGCCAGGCATATGACAAAATATCTGGTTTGCTCAGGATATTGAGGGCAAAGGACTTCCAATTTATGTCATAAGTATTGATGTCAGCACTATTGGATCCAAACTTATGGAGGCTATTGTATATATATATATATATTCAAAGAATAGAGAATAGAGGTGGGTGGACAAATTTAGGTTTTTTATTAAGGTTGTTTAATCAAAGTGTTAATCTTATATGAATATATGTATATTTTTTGTGCCCTAGTCAGGATTGTACTGTCTTGATACATGACTTTCTCTATTAATAAGTTTTATTGGACCATATATTGTTGTCTAAATTTTGAATAACCTATGCATTGATAATTCTTAGCTTCAATTTTATTCTAAATTATTTCTGCATCATCCCAAGATTAGCTACCTCATCATCTTATCCCTTTGAATCTTTTTCTTATATTTGCTGCAACTCAAAAGACACATTGAATTTGCAGCTAGTGGCAGTGCAAGGTATATTCAATGAATCCAAAAGGAGAAATGTTTTACTCTCTGTACACTACAGAAAATAAAAATAAGTTTAAAAAAAAAAAAAAAAAAAAAAAAAAAAAAAAAAAAAAATTATATCAAACCTTTGCAACGTAGTTGGCTGGATCCTCTCCAAGTGTCTGACTAATCTGTGCTGTGACTTTTGGTTTTTTGTCTGTAACTTCATCCTCCAATCCAGTCTCTGGGTAGTCCCTGTAACAAATTTGATTCTATAACTGGTGCAAGAATATATTGCTATAGAAATTAGTATAAAAAGATATGGTATAACAAAAAGAAAAGTTAATCCTGAGGTGAATATGAGGAGCGTGATGAAAATAGGAAACACAAAGGAAAAAGTAATGATACAAGAAGAAAAAGTGTTATAATAGTTTAAAGTACATACGAGAGAAAAAATTTAACAGTTCCAATAAAATTTCAAAACTAAATTCCTTTAACTGTGTTGTTCTTTTAGCTAAGGTGCTGAAATGGCCATACACTTTGAGCACAATATTTTCAGCATTAATTTCCAGTTCAGCTGTAACAAATCTTGTTGCAGTGTGCAGAATATGAGTTTGCAGCAATAACATTCTTTTGAGCCATTTTAATTTTCCGATAAACACTGTTGTGTTTTCCATAGTTTACACTTGGATTGTCAACAGTGTATGCAGACTTCATTCAGATCCAGTCTCTAGTTTAGATAGTAGCTGATTTGTTATGGTCTCTGATGATTCATTGTTATCACTGTAAAAGTCAAGCAACACATGGTACACTCCCTTCCTAAAATTAAAGTATTTCAAAAGTACTGGGAAACAGTAGTACCATTGTTTGAAACATTAGTTGCTCTTGAAAAAGGCAAACCATATTCTTAGATGTACTCCACATGTATTTGTTTAGAACATAGTACAGTGCTAGAATATTCTAAAAAATATACAAGGTCCTCCCACAATTTACAGGCTAGGATGGTGCCCCTTACAGAGGAGTTTGTAGCATGGAACCATGCCCTTGGTTCAACTTCACTTGTGGGAGGGTTCGTACTGCCATATTCAACCTTCACCGCAAGTAACAAATATATCAAATAACTCAGGTAAGATATCCCTTTAAGGTGGTCTGAACCAAAATCATGGCTCAAGATGATACATGTATTTACTTAGTTGTATTTTATGGGACTAGAGCTATGCTCGTTTTGACCCGTTTTTGTATCTCTCCACATCCAGTTTGCTTTTGAATTTGTGTATAGTTCTGGCATTAACTGTTTCACTGTTCAATTTGTTCCAGACGTCAATCACTCTGTGTGGGAAACTGTTCTTTTTCAGATCTCTTCTGTAGCTGTCTTTCTTTAGTTTCTTTGCATGTCCTCTTGTTTCTCTTTGGTCCCATTTTAATAGATCATCTCTATCAAGAACTTCCATTCCTTTCATAATTCTTAAAATGGTCAACAAGTCACCTCTCTCCCTTCTCTGCTCTAACATTGTCAGTTGTAATTTCTCCAATCTTTGTTTGTATGTCAAATTTGATAGTGTAGGTGCCATCTTAGTCGCCACTCTTTGGATTCTTTTTAATTTCTTTGTGTTTTTTTTTTTTTTTTTGCTAGGTGCCCACATTGATACAGCATATTCTAGTTTTGGTCTTATCAATGTAACAATTTCTTAACCATCTCTTCATCCATGTAGTCAAATGCCACCTTCATTGATCTTAACAAATTCTAAGTCTCTCCAAATATCTTGTTTACATGTCTGTCAGGTGTCAAGTCACTTGAGATGATTATTCCTAGGTCCCTCTCTGAGTTAACTTTCTTTACTTCTTTGTCTCCAATCATATATTTTCCCGAAACTCTATTTTTGCCTTTTCCGAACTCCATTATGCTACATTTCTTGATATTGAAATTCATTTCATACTTCTGACTCCATTCCCATACTTTATGTAGGTCATCTTGTAAGGATCTGCAATCTTCTTCTGTTTTCACTCTCTTGAGCTATTTAGCATTGTCAGCAAAGAAATTCATGTAACAATTCACTCCTTTGTCCATATCATTTATGTATATGGCAAACATTAAGGAAGCCAAAACAGAGCCCTGAGGGATGCCACTTTTTACTTCTTCCCATTTCGAGTTTTTATCTCTAGGTACCACTCTCATCTTTCTTCCATTTAGAAAGTCCTTCATCCATTCCAACAGCCTGCCTTGAATTCCTCCTACTTTTTCAATTTTGTTTATTAATTTTTTGTGTGGTACCTTGTCAAAAGCCTTTTGGAGATCCAGGAAGGCGCAGTCTGCCAACCATCTCTTTCTTGTATTATTTCAATCAGTCTCGAGTAAAAGCATATTAGGTTTGTGGTGCACGATCTTCCACTTCTAAAACCAAATTGTTTGGGGTTTATTATATTGTTTTCTTCCAAATGTTTGATCCATCTGCTTCTGATGATCTTTTCGCATATTTTAGCTATTGTACTAGTGAGGGACACTGGTCTAAAGTTTGTAGGATCTTCCCTGTTTCCTCCTTTATGTATTGGCACTATGTTTGCATCTTTCCAATCTTGTGGTACCTTTCCCTCTTTTAATGAGAAGTCTATTATCTTATGTATTTTATCTGTCAGTTCGTCTATGCACTCTTTTAATATCCAATTTGCGATTTCATCCGGTCCGTGCGATTTTCTGACATCCAGGCTTTTTATTTGATCTCTTATTTCCTTCTGAGTTATTGTTATTTCCTTCATCATGGGTGAACTTTCTAACTGGTCATCCTCCCAGGGTTGAGAGTTCTCGATTGTAAAAACAGACTTGAAATGTCTGATCATAACATCTGCCATCTCTGTATCATCTGTGTATTCCTTATCACCTTCATGTAGTTTTACTATGTCATGCTTGTCCTTTATTTTGTCATTTACATATCTGTAAAAGAGTTTTGGTTGATCCTTACATTTGTCTATAATATCCCTTTCATATTCTTTTTTTTCTTTCCTGTGTATGTTTACATATTCATTTCTAAGTACACTGTACTTTACATGTTTGCCATGTACCATCAACTAAATGCTCAAGCTGACAATGCCATATGAAATTAAGGGGTATTTGATTCTTAATAACATCTTTATATTCTGTCACTGTAGAATTATTTAGGGCTTTCTTTAGCCCCATCATCCTCAATACTTGGAAAATTTTGTTCTATCAGAATTTCTACCACCACTACTACTACTTAAATTTTTAAAGAGACCTCCATCCTTGTGGAACTGTGTATTTACCTAATTGTAGTATACAGGAAAGGAGCAATGCTCATTGGGTCCTGCCTCCTGTTCTCTAATTTTATAACATACCTAGACTCAAATTCATGTATGGTTCCAATGTACTGTTTGAGCTTGGGCTATATCACCTTCTAAGCTATTCCACATATACATCTATATGGAAAACTGTATTTCTTCACATCCTTTTGATATGTGCTCTTTCTTAATTTATGTCTGTGATCTCTTACAGCCCTCCCAAGCAGTAAGGATCTGTATTCCAGACAGTTCATTGGCCCTGCTGTCACCAATGACTATGGTTAAAACACTTTTATATTTTAATGCCTTACACTTAATGCAATTTTTCATTTATCAAACTTTCTACTACTGTCTCCTCAAAATCAAGGTTTTGTATGTGTGCTGATATAGGAGGTGGGGACCTGGTACCTCTAGGATATAGGAGACTACTACTACTACTACTAGTACTACTACTATTTTTCATATAACTAACATAAAAAATAGTGGCATTAATCACAACAGACAAGCTATGATAGTGGTACTTACTCCCCTTCGGCTCCTTCTGGAAGGCTGTTGGAAATGGGGAAGAAGAAACAACATATAAAATATGGTGAATGTTAAGAAAATGATCACAATTTTAAACAATATGACAAAAAGGAAAATTGATAATTAATTTTAATTGTTGCCTCAAATTTCAGTCATTAGAAAAATACAGCCCTATAGAAGCTGGAAGTGGTCCTGAAGCCCTTCCATAATTATCTTTAGGAAGAAACCTTGAATTGATATCTACATTGCATTAGTGCAACTGTTTCTATATCTTTGGCTGATAGCAGCAGAAGGAGGGGAGCAGTCATCTGTTGTCAGCTCTCTTTGTATTCAAAGGAGGAGGAAATATGGATGAATTTGATAAAGAGAGATATCAGGCTCAGTCTGAAGGCCAAGTGTCAACTCCTTGGGGCACAGAAGTGAGAAAGTTGAAGGAGGTTTATGGATAGATGGCAGGGAGATGACTTTGTTTTCCCTCTTACAGGACCACCTCATGTAGGTACCTATTATCAATCTATAAGAATATACAGTGGACCTATGAGTTCTGCTTGTACTTCATTCCAACCATCCAATATATAATGTCAAAAGCAGAACATGCAACATATATTTACATCTTGTATACGAGGAAGAGAAGGGGTGGCTATACAGTACTACCTCTCATTAACAGACTAAAAGGGGGGTAACGGTGTCCGTTGATGTGAATAATCCGTTGGTTTGGAGTGGTTTTTGGGTTAGTGATTGCACAGCACTAAACAACAGCACCAAAAACACCGAAAACACAGCAAAAACACCGCAAACACAGCTAATTAACGTCCATTAATGAGAGGTAGTACTGTACTAGTAAGTGAAGAGATAGGTAAATGTGTAGTGGAGTGGAAGGAGGTTTCTTCAAGGTTAATGTGGATGAATGTGAAACTGAGAAAGGAGATGTGGGTTTTTGTAAGTGCATATGGGCCTGGTAGTGAGAAGGGTGTAGAAGAAAGGGAGGATTTTTGGTTAAATTTAAATGAGTGCATTGAGGGATTAGGGAGAAACATTAATGTAGTGGTATTAGGAGACCTTAATGCTAGGGTAGGAAATGAACCAATAGATGGAGTGGTTGGGAAGTGTGGAGTTCCTGGAAAGAATCATTGTAGAGAGTTGATGGCGGAGATGTGTCTAGAGAGTTGATGATAGCAAATACAGTGTTTAGGAAGAAAGTCAAGCATAAATATACATGGGAGAGGGTGGTGGATGGAAGTGTGGTAGATAGAGTGTTAATGGACTATGTAGTGGTATATAGGAGTATAACAGGAAGAGTTAAGGATGTACATGTTCTAAGGGGAGAGAGTGGGGGAATATCAGATCATTTTCTAGTGGAAGGTAAGTTGAGAGTAGAGATAGATGGAGAAAGAGGAAAAGGACAAAAGGTAGGGAGGTGCTTAGAGTAAACTGTTTAAATGAAAAAGAAAAGAAGGAATACAAGAAGAAGTTGAGAAAGGAGTGGGAGGGAGTGAAGGATAGCGTAGAACTAGAAGTGGAGGAGGAATGGGGATAGTTCAAAGAGGGAATCACAAGGTGTGCAAAGATGGTGTGTGGAACAAGGACGGGATGAAATAAAATGAAGGGTAGTGAGTGGTGGGATAAGGAGGCAAAGAAGGTTGTAGAAGAAAAGAAGTGAGCTTTCACAGATTGGTTACAAAATAGGACGAGGGAGTCATATGAGAGATACAAAGAAAAGAGAAGTAAAGCATAAGATAAAGGAGGCAAAGAGGAGAGCAGATGTGAAATGGGGTAAGAATATGACAGAAATTTTTGAAAGTAATAAAAAGATGTTTTGGAAAGAAATTAAGAGAGGAAAAGGAGGCAAATCAAGTACAGAAGAAAAGGTAATAGGTGTAGATGGAGAGATGATAATGGCCTGAAAAGTGGCTAATGAAATTTAACACAAGTAAATGCAAGGTAATGCACATAGGTAAAAATAACAGCAAGTACGATTACAAGTTATTTGGAAATTCGTTAACAAAAGTGGATAGTGAAAAAGATCTCGGCGTAATTATCAGTAACGACCTCAAATCATCCAAGCAATGTATTTCAGCCTCTGAGAAAGCAAATAAGATTCTAGGACTGATTGCACGATCTTTTGATTTCAAAAGTCCATCACTCATTAACAAGCTATATAAATCGTTAGTTCATCCACATTTGGAATATGCTGTTTCCGTATGGTCACCGAATCTCATTAAAGACATTGACAGACTGGAAAAAGTACAACGGCGAGCCACAAAACTGATTCTAAATATCAAAAATAAATCATACAAAAATTGACTAAAGCACATGAATCTGTTTTCCCTCAAAAGTGACAAAATTTTCACATTGAATGAGAGTCCGACAAGAAACAATGGTCTCAAACTGTCTGGAAATAGATTCAATTTGGAAGTAGGTAGAAACAACTTTGCCAACCGTGTAGTTAATGAATGGAATAAACTTCCTGCACAGGTAGTGCAATGTAGTTCAGTTCGAAGCTTTAAGAATCATTTAGATAAATACTTAAGTAAAATGCTGTAATGATTATAATTTATCTTATATTATTTGTTTTTGTTTTGTTATCATTTGTCTGTCTGATTTTCATTTATTATTAGTTATATGTTAATTTATTATTTACTATTTACCTGTTTGTTTATTATTTTAACTATACCTATGCATTTATTTATGTATTATATTTGTTATTTACATTATTATAGTTTTTATTTATTATTTTATTATTAATATAATTTTTTTATTTTTTTTTAATTTTGCATCCGACCTAGATATGGATCAAAAGGTCTCCTGTCGGCATGCTCCGCCTTTGTAATCCTTTGTAAAGAGGAAGATGGGCAGAGTATTTTAGGGAGTTGCTAAATGTGAAGGAGGATAGGGAGGGAAAGGTAGTTGCAGTGGGAAGCACTAAAAAAATGACCGTGATGAATGAGGAAAATGGAGGAGAAATAAGGAAAGATGAAGTGAAGGCAGTTGTTAAAATGATGACAGCAGGTAAGGCACCTGGTCTGGATGGATGTCATGCATAATGTCTGAAAAATGGAGGTACAGCAATGGTGGACTGGTTGGTGAGGTTATTTAATGTTTGTTTAAGAGAGGGTAGAGTGCCAGAGGACTAGAGGAGTGCCTTTATAGTTCCACTTTACAAAGGAAAAGGGGACAAGTGTGAATGTAGTAGTTTTAGAGGGATCAGCTTGTTAAGCATAGTTGGGAGGGTTTATGGGAGGGTCTTGATTGAGAGGATTAGGAGAGGAACAGAGGGAGTAATTGGTGAGGAACAGTGTGGATTTAGGACAGGTAGAGGTTGCATAGATCAGATTTTTGTGGTAAGACAGATAGGAAAAGGTAAGGATGTTTTTATGTTTTTTGGGCTTTTATGGTTTGGAAAAGGCTTATGACAGGGTAGACAGGAAGGCACTGTGGGAGGTATTGCAGATATATGGGATAGGAGGAAAGCTTTTAGCTGTCAAAAGTTTTTATGAGAGTAGAAGAGTGTGTGTCAGGATTAGAAATGGAGAGAGTGAGTGGTTTGAGGTAAAGGTGGGACTTCGTCATGGATGTGTTATGTCGCCCTGGATGTTCAATTTATACATGGATGGGGTGGTGCAAGAGGTAAATGCAAGAGTAGTGAGTCAAGGATTGGAGATGGTTAACCTCTTCACTCTGGGGCACATCGCATGTCTGGCAGCATTAGCTGCCCGACGTGCAATGTTGCGTCATAATAATCGCATTATAAAAAATAAAGTCAGTGCTCAATCGTTCGTTCTCTTTCACCCGTGAATTTTGATAACCATAGAAAATATGATGAAGCCAGTTTAGAGAGAATGGAGGTTACGTAGGTACGACTACAGTAAATATAATCAAGACGCTGACATCGGCATCATTGCGTACCCACTTGCTCCTCATGACGCCTACGTAGGCGTCACCGTATGGAAGTGGTTAAAGAAAATGGAGAAAAATGGGAGATAAGCTAGCTGTTGTTTGCGGATGATACTGCATTTGCAGCAGGATCAAAGGAGGGATTGAGGAAGTTAGTGATGGAGGAATATGAAGGGTCGACCTAGGATGAGATGGATGGATGGGGTAAAAGGAGCTTTGGGAAAGAGGGGAATGTCTGTTGAGGAAGGATGGGAGAGGACAGAAGACAGGTGAATGAAGAATGGTTGTACATGGATGATGCTGTGATGCATGAGGTGGAATAGGTGGGGGATGGGGGGTGAGGGAGTATGCATGAGAAATAATTTGATGCTTCCCAAAGGGATTTCTCCCCATTTTCTCCTTTTCTGCATGAGGGGACGGAGAGGGGGGGGTCACCGATTTAATGAAGTGGCCTTGCTGTGGGTTTGTTGTGTCTTGCAACACTGCTTCTGACCCAGGGCAGTGAACAAGATGCAGGGATGACCCGTCATCCAGGAGGTGCCAAGATTAGAGGGAGGGAAGAGGGTGGAAGGGAGTGGAGTGTGATGGGGATGGAATGGGTGGGAGTGGTTTTTTTATGCCTTTGTTTTTTGGCTATCTCCCTTATACATACATATACCAAAGGCTTTTTTCACCCTCACAAGGGAGGTAGCCAAAAAACAAAGGCATAAAAACCACTCCCACCCATTTCATCTCTAATACACTCCACCCTCTTCCCTCCTTCTTATCTTGGCACCTCCTGGATGACAGGTCATCCCTGCATCTTGTCCACTGCCCTGGGTCAGAAGCAGTGTTGCAAGACACAGCACATCCACAGCAAGGCTGCTTCATTCAATTGGCGACCCCCTCTCCATCCCCTCATGCAGAAAAGAAGACGTGGAGAAATCCTTCCGGGCTGCATCAAATTTTTCTCACACATATTACCTCACCCCCCATCACCCACCCATTCCACCTCATGCATCACAACATCATCCATATACAACCATTCTCCATTCACCCCTGTCTTCTGTCCTCTCCCATCCTTCCTCAACAGATTCCCCTCTTCCCCAAAGCCACTTTTACCCCATCCTGTAAGGGGAAAAAGTCTTTGGTATATGTATGTATATATATATATATATATATATATATATATGTATGGGAATATAGAATCAGGAATATTTAGACATGAAAACTAAAGATGCTATAAAACATTCTATACAGTAAAAGAATGCATGTCTTATTACTATACGGACTCTTTCATTACTAGACCTAGGGGGTAGTATTACCATATATAGCTGAGTACAGTGTAATTTTTTATATTTAATTTTTTATGTAGAAATTAGTGTGGCTGCGCTATACACATGTATTTATCTATTTATTATTATTATTTTTATAGGATACAAAATTCATGCATTTTTATGACAATTACCTACCTGATAGACCTACCATTTCAAGGTACCACTGGCTAATGTAGTGGGAAGGTCCTTTAGTTAGAATTTTTTCTTTATGTTGCTACTTGAAAAGCAGAACCTCATCCACTATGTTTACTTAAAATCTACAAATACCTTATATGAATGAAGAATTGACAATATTTTTTTTTATTTATCAATTACCATCTTCAATTGCATATATGTACATGACTTGTGAATACACCCCTTTTGTCTGATATATATATATATATATATATGCAAAGTAGACCACTTGGAAAAAGAAACTAACGAAGCAGAGCGCTTTCGTATATTACATCTTCAGTGCAACAAGTACATAGTGATAGGAATACATAGACAATATATACATGATACAAAGGAACAAGGACAGTTTGAATAAGCGTAGCAACCAATTACCCCCTGGAGAGCGGAAGGTCATTGTCAATTATCTTACGATGGTCGGGCGACATTAGGT
The DNA here is from genome assembly GCF_046742065.1 of Oratosquilla oratoria. Lineage (NCBI taxonomy): Eukaryota > Metazoa > Arthropoda > Malacostraca > Stomatopoda > Squillidae > Oratosquilla > Oratosquilla oratoria. The sequence goes on from NC_134806.1 coordinate 11,082,394, forward strand.
CACAGTCGCCAAAGAGAGCGGAAGGTCATTGTCAATTATCTTACGATGGTCGGGTGACATCAGGTCACAGTCACCAAGGGTCACTGTTTCTACTACTTATATAGGGCGACATTAAGTCAATTCGTTGGATTACATTTTACCTGATATTATCTTACTAATTTCTTGACAAATGAAATTATCAAGTTTGTACAAGCCTTTATGTAGGTTGGTATTTTGATTACTAGTGGTATGAATCAAACTGCACTCTATTAAATTTCTTGCTATTATGTTGTTGGTATAATAGATTGCCTGGGCATTACCCCAATCAACTGGATGATTATTTAATTCAATATGCTTGAATATACCACTAGAATGATTGCCATCCCTAACATTTTTCTTGTGTTGTTCAATTCTAATGTTTAAGGGTTTGGCAGTTTGACCTATGTAAAATTGATTACACATTTTGCAAGGAATTTTATAAATGCATCCTTTTTTGATTTCAATACTATTGTTGATAAGTTTATGTTTTACTGTACTATCATGTTTAAAAACTACCTTTACATTAAATCTTTTTAATAATTCTGTGATACTTAACAAATTTTCTTGAAATGGTAAATTTAAAACATTATGACTATTGAATGGTGATTTAGGCTGAGGAGTTAAAAATGATTTCCTTGCAAAATTGTAAGCAATATCAAGGAATTGCTTAGGGTATTTTAATTCTAGCCCAATGTTAAAAACATTGCTTGGGCCTTGACCAAAGCCCATAAACTATGATTACGGCTGCAGTTTCTACAAAATTGCCTGAAGGAACAGGTATTACCGAAGTCTGCTCTTCCCCAACGACTTTTGAAGATGTCAGATCGCCCGTTTGATGATTTCCAACGCATCATCTTGTTGAAGTGTATTGACATTGCCAAATTAGAAGTGAAAGAAGCTTTTAGAATCAAAAGGGTCAAATGGCATATTTTTCAACAAACTATACCATCCATTGATAAGGAAGTGCTTTTAGACTATTGCTTCTGCAATATGAGATCCATTTGTGACCTTGCCAAGAAATTAAAAAATAAGTTACAACAACTTATTGATAATAGTGATTGGACCAAACATGCTAACAGTGAATTTGTAGTTAATCTTTCTGACAAAATTCTTAATACTAATGAGAAAACAGCTTTAGGATATGGACTTAGTTTTGCCAACAATTCAAATCCAACAAATTTTGTCAACATTGGTAAAGCTTTCTGTAATTTAAAGAACCATGATTTATCAGTTGAAGATTTCAATATTTGTAAAGGAATTGTTTATGGTGCTTTATCACAAGAGGTTGTTCCTAATTGCCCAGAACGTTTTCAGAAGGCAATTATTAGTCTTAAAAAAGATAATCATTTACATTTCACTAAAGCAGATAAATCTAATGCAGTTGTTATTTTAAACAAGGTTGATTATCTTAGAAAAATGAATGATTTATTAGATGATAACAATACTTACACACTTCTTAACAAAAATCCTACAGAAGTAGTTAATAGTTATTATAATAAGAAATTAAAAGAACTGCTTCATAAGAATAGAGACCTCTTACAGAAATTCACTTCAATTAGTCCCCCTTTGCCACATATGTATGGTCTCATTAAGACTCATAAATGTAACAACCCCGCTAGACCTATTGTTTCGTCAATTGGTTCCGCTTCTTACAAGCTTTCCAAATGGCTAGTTACTATCCTTAGCCCTTTAGTAGGTACAATCTCTTCTTCTCATGTTACAAACACTTCTGATTTAATAGACAAACTCCATAATATTAAACCTAATTATAAGTTTACATTGGTTAGTTTTGATATAGTCAGTTTATTCACAAAAGTTCCCATAAATGATTTATTATTTTACCTTCAAGATGAACTTAATAAACATGTTCTTCCATTGCCATCATCTACATTGATTGAACTAATTAAATTATGTGTCAAAGATTGTAAGTTTCAATTCAATGGTAATTCCTATTCCCAAAAATTCAGCATGAGTATGGGAAACCCTTTATCCCCAGTTTTAAGTAATTTATACATGGAATTTTTTTTAAACTAAAATATTACGCACAATCTTCCCCCCTAACATCCCTTGGCTTAGGTATATTGATGACATCTTATGTCTTTGGCCAGAAGATAAAAATGTCCATAATTTTTTAACTAAGTTGAATACCCTTGTTGATTCTATTAAATTTACTTTAGAAATTGAGAAAAATTGTACCTTACCTTTCTTAGATTGCACTATCCTACGTCATGACAATAGCCTTAAATTTAAAGTATATCGTAAACCAACCAATGTAAGTTCATATATTCATTATTATTCTTCTCATCCAAATAATATTAAACGTACAGTATTTGCCTCAATGTATTTAAGAGCTTTTCGTATTTGTAGTCCTGAATATATTGATGAAGAAATCAGAAATGTTTTTAACATTGGGCTAGAATTAAAATACCCTAAGCAATTCCTTGATATTGCTTACAATTTTGCAAGGAAATCATTTTTAACTCCTCAGCCTAAATCACCTTTCAATTATCATAATGTTTTAATTTTACCATTTCAAGAAAATTTGTTAAGTATCACAGAATTATTAAAAAGATTTAACGTAAAGGTAGTTTTTAAACATGATAGTACAGTAAAACATAAACTTATCAACAATAGTATTGAAATCAAAAGAGGATGCATTTATAAAATTCCTTGCAAAATGTGTAATCAATTTTACATAGGTCAAACTGCCAAACCCTTAAACATTAGAATTGAACAACACAAGAAAAATGTTAGGGATGGCAATCATTCTAGTGGTATATTCAAGCATATTGAATTAAATAATCATCCAGTTGATTGGGGTAATGCCCAGGCAATCTATTATACCAACAACATAATAGCAAGAAATTTAATAGAGTGCAGTTTGATTCATACCACTAGTAATCAAAATACCAACCTACATAAAGGCTTGTACAAACTTGATAATTTCATTTGTCAAGAAATTAGTAAGATAATATCAGGTAAAATGTAATCCAACGAATTGACTTAATGTCGCCCTATATAAGTAGTAGAAACAGTGACCCTTGGTGACTGTGACCTGATGTCGCCCGACCATTGTAAGATAATTGACAATGACCTTCCGCTCTCCTTGGCGACTGTGACCTGATGTCGCCCGACCATCGTAAGATAATTGACAATGACATTCTGCTCTCCAGGGGGTAATTGGTCGCTACGCTTATTCAAACTGTCCTTGTTCCTTTGTATCATGTATATATTGTCTATGTATTCCTATCACTATGTACTTGTTGCACTGAAGATGTAATATACGAAAGCGCTCTGCTTCGTTAGTTTCCTTTTCCAAGTGGTCTACTTTGCATAAGTGAACACACGTAGCCGTGTTCTTATTAGCATATATATATATATATATATATATATATGTATATATAGACGCTCCTCTACTTACGTTCATTCGTTTTACGTTTTTTCGATTTTACGTTTGAACCGACTGTAAAAAAAAAAAATTGAGTGAATTTTTTAGTTTAGCGCGCTCTCCTTAGTTCAAACGATACTTACGCATGACGCGGCATCCATTGTTTACATGGCACAAACGACAGACTGAACGTGCCTTGCCTCATCCCCCTCCTCCTCCTCCTCCCCCTCCTCCTCCACCATCTCAATTTATGTTGCTTGAATTCAATTTATTTGAAATTAATGTTATTATTTTACAATGTTATGTGTATAATTAATTATTTAAGGGTGTTTTATAAGATACGGTAATACAATTTACGGATGTATAGTACAGTAACAACTTACGTTCATTTTCAACTTACGTTCGACCGTTCGGAACGTAACTAGAACGTAAGTTGAGGAGTGTCTGTATATATATATATATATATATATATGTATATGTATATATATACATATGTATGTGTATATATATACATATATATGTATGTATATATATGTGTATATATATATATATATATATATATATATATATATATATATATATATATATATGTGTGCAGAACACTGTATATACTAGGAGTTGCTTTCTTGATTGATTTCTATCTTATTTACATTGAGTGGCATTATATCTATCTTGTTCCTCTCAGTCACAAATTCTTAAACCATTTTCATAAGATGCACCATGACATATGCAAAATTATGATTATAAAGGTACTGGATTTGGGCAATAGCTGTAAAAAGACCATCTTTAAACTGCACCTTGGGAAGTGAATTCATTATAATAGCAAAAGAGGAGAAAGATTTGGGAATGTTGATAGAGACAACCTGTCACCTGACAGACATATGACCAGGGTTGTGAGAGAATCTTATGGATTCCTGCAAAAGATTAAATTGGTCTTTCTCTATATTGATGAAGAGATGATGAAAAAAATCATAGAAGCCTTGATCCTTCCAAGGCTATAGATTCAGGAATGTTAAGACATGAAAACTAAATATAAAACAAAATGTTTATCTCTTCAAGATATTGATCCACAGATCTTTCACAATCTTTTCACATAATTTCACTATTGTGCTGGTCTGAGATACTAGCCTATAATTCAGTGGTGCCTCCAACTTCCACCTTTGTGAATTGATATCACATTAGCCTTTTTCCAATCCTGTGGCACTGCTATTTATTTTAATGAACATGAACATACAATACTATAAAAAGCTTGTCTGCCAGTTGTTCCTTTCATTCCCTGAGTATGTAGTCTGAGATCCTATCAGGTCCTGAAGCTTTTTTTTCATCCAATGATCCCAAAAGATTGAACATTTCCCTCACTTTTACATTTTTGTTTTCTAAACCCAAATTATTGCTTGCCTCATTTCTACAAAACTGCTCTCCTTTGAATTTAAAGCTCACAAGGAGTCAGCCCATATAGCCTAAAGACTAATTTGGTCTGTTTGGAGAGTGATGCAACTTAGGAACATACCGTAATATTACAGCACTTACTGCAATAATTGTTGTAAATTTCAATAAATATGACTAGAACACTGTATGTTTTACATCTTCCACAAATAGAATTAGAATAATTTATCATTTCTCTTTGTTTCTCTCTTGGTTATTAGCTTATTCCTTTCATGAGGCCAGCTGATACATTAATGGCAGGTTTGCACTGCTTCACCATGATTATTTACCTAATTATAGTATACAGGGTTACAGCTGAGCTTATGAGGTCCCATCTCTTTGCCTCTACTTTGCCTTAAATTTGATTGTTGTTGTCCTGGATTATATTTTCATCCCATTTACTCCAAGGGTCTACACATATATATGGAAAGCTATACTTCTTAACATTTTTTAAAAATGGTTGTATTTTAATTATTTTTTATTATGACCTCTTGTTGATCTTTTATCCCATATCAGCAAATCTTTTCAGTCCATTTTTTCTATATATTTTTTCTGATCTAATATCATTATCATGTCACTTCTCTTCACTCTTCCAATGTTGGAAGTTCCAATTTTCTCAAATTTTCCTTATGTTTTGCCTTTTATATTTTTCTTACATCTTTCTTTAAGTGTGGTGACATTACTGCACATTCCAGTCATAACTAGGATACATCTTCATCACAGGAGCATCTTTGATGCTAGGATATATAGTGATTATGACATAATTGATTCCTCATGATCACTGCCATCATCACCCGAGTCCAGAAGAAAAATGTACACATACACACAAAAAAATGCTTAACAGAGTATTCTAAAAATAAGAAGAAAAGTTTGAAAATATAACACATACTCATCCTCACAGACTCCACTTCCTTCCATTAGAGCACAAGCAGCTTCTTCTGTGGCCATTCTTTGGCTAATTGTCTGGTATGTTTTTGTGTTCAATTTCTCCTCCATGACCCCTTGAAGCTCGAAGTCAGTGTAGATTTTCTGTTTTTGAAAGATAAATAAGACTGAAATTAATTAAGTGATTCTCTTTAAAATCCAAAGCATTTTGATTATGGAAAGTCAGTGATAATTATTCAACATACTGGCTTTTATTTCTGATCCTTTCAAAACTGTGTTAAATTAATGAGAAAATTAAAATATCTAGTACTTTGAAACTACAAAAACTACCTTGCAAAAATTCTAGATACATATGAATCAAGCATAATCTAAGTTCTTTGAAGAGAAAAACTAAATATTTCTAGTACTTACCATTATTCTGTATCATAATTAATGGTAGCTGGATTTTACAGTTCTTTTACAGAAAGGCTATTCATATTTCCTGGCTTGAAATGAGGGAATGCTCTAATTGCTTTGTGTTCAGTATTTTCTATTCACTGGCCAGCAGAACATGCTACTTTCTTATCTACATGCTGGCCCACTATATGTATTACTTCACTCAGCAAAACTACCAACAATTCATGCAGTGAGGGTGAAGGAGAGAAACAGTCCAACCATGCAGGTACTTTCTGTTTTTACTTGGCATGCATACATTAATAATATATCACATATTAAACATTAACAAAAACTCAACATCACTAAAAGAGACTATTGCACAAACTAAAGATATTTATTCAAAGTATCATTAGGTATCAATATGACTGACTTTATATACTGTGTAACATATGCAGCTTATTGAGCATAACTTAATAAGAATTTATTAAAATCCAAATAATTAATAAAAAAAACCACCTGTGAAACTGGACTTTTATTTATGGATGTTAAAAATGAGGAAACAAATCAAATAGATATATAAGTAATATGAATTTACAAATTTTCATTAAAAATAGGTGGCAAAAATTACTTAAATATTCATGTGGAAAACTCTTCACAGTATCCACAAGTATTAGAAAGCCATTCCTGTCCTGTTGGAACAGATTCTTGGTTCTGGAAGTTCAGTACTTAGACCACCACAGGTACCTTCATAGACAATTTTTCTTATTTAAAGCTCTTGGAGTGATACAGCCCATTATAAGAGATGGCTTCACGAGGGAGAGTAAACTGTTCTAGTGCTACACAATCACATTTGGAGAGGATTGAGGACAGATGCAGTGAGTCAGAGGCTGCTAAAGGACAGATCATATCTTGGTGAAGGCAATTCATTTTAGTATGCCTTCTCTGAGTAACCTTTCTGGTCCAACTGCTTAATCATGGTTATACATTTTTCTTGCCTTACAGCTTCCACCAAAACACCAGGCTGAAGGATATAATGGGATATAGGATAGGAAGAGGATAAATATACTGGAGAAGAATAATGTGAGGAAGAATGAAAATGTAACTGTGAGCTGTCATAGATTAGAATGAAAATATGAGAGAGAGAGAAAACATTGTCCAGACATTAAAAAAAAAAAGAGACAAAGGCAAGACAGATAAAAACCACTGGAGGTGTAGAGTAAGGCGAACATTTTCCAAACACTAGCGAACCACGACGTTGATCTAAAATCTAAATGAAAACAGAAAAACAAGTCGATGATAGTGACGAGAAATGACGACGATCACGTGGGCGTAGAAACAATCAATGTTTGGGGGAAAGACTCTTGCAGTGTTCTGGAGGATAGTGAACTGCATTGTACACAAGAACATGGCAATGATTCTATTGACATGCAGTTCTCATCTTATGGTTTTCTGTTCATTCTCTCTTGAAAAAGTCACAAGAATCCTCACAATATTTCATGGCAAAACACTGCAACTCAACCTATTTCAGAAACTGAGTTGCAAATCTTTCCCCTCAATGGTCAGAATAGTAGTAGTCATAGTAAAAGTAGTAGTACAGTGGTGGCGGTAGCAGTATACTAAGGAAAGGACTTATTCCTTTAGTCTTCCGGTGCGAATCAATCGTTGGTACTCAGCTTCCACTCTCTGGTTTACGACTGCAAAAGCCTGAACACCCGTCTGATCTGGGCTTAGGCCGTAGGCTGTGAAATCTGAGAACAACAGCTGAAACAAAAGTAAAAGCAATACATACCTTGACACTCTCAGTGGTCACAGCACGCATAAGAAAAAACGAGTGGAAACTTTCCTATTCTTCAGTTTACAAAATCACATGGAAGTAGGGACTTACGAAGAGAAAAACAATTCAGCATACTATATATCTACTGCCAACTAAGAACAGTACAAATAAATTGATTCCAAAATCAATAAAAGTATATTTTGATCAAAATTAGAACATGTTAAAAATCATCAATATAATTCCTTAATAGACACTAAACAGATTTTACATATATGCATACATCTATAAATACACAACAGTGGATCTACCAAAACCCTATACTAAGACTTATTTCAAATTTATGAATGGAGCCAGAGTTAACAACTTAAAATTTATGCCAGCAAATGTAATGTGAAATGCAGGAAAGCCAAAAGAAGCTAAAAACATCAAACTATTGGGAGGAGTAACTTAAGGGTGGTTAGACCACTTTTTTTCATTTGCCCCCTCCCCCCAAAAACACTACTACAAATTATGAGTTGATATTTCATATATATATATATATATATATATATATATATATATATATATATATATATATATATTAGATTACCTTTTTCCTCCAGTAGCCAGAATTATCATATCATGTCATCCATATCCCCTAATTTTACTCCAAAATAATATGTCTTCGTAGGTATGCATAGTATAATACTTAGGTAATGATATGATTTTTTTAATGTTCCTATAGCAATAAGAAAAGAAAAAAAGTAGATGAAGAAAAAAAAAAGTTTTCCACATTCAGCAGATGTTTTGGATTTTTTTTTATAATTCATATAATAAAGGTTATTGAAACTACTTTCATTGAGTTAAAAACCATGAAATAACTACAGATTCACCAATTCTGAAGGGAATGAATCTTGATTTATATTTCTAATAAAAAAAAATTCATTGTAATATTTTTGGTTCTGAGTTTAGCACATTAATGTGGACTGATGAGGTTGGAACAATGTGCTCCACATATGAAGATTACATTGGCATTGACTATTTTCCCCCTACCTTGTCATTATATACCTCAGTTCAAGGATTGCTAAGTGTCTACTGTTGGGGAATGGAAAGATTCTCGCAGTATAATTAGCTGTAATAAGGGAATAAAATGGGTCATTTTACTGTCCACCCTTGGTTGCGTGCATTTAATGAGCTACTGCCACAACCAAATGGTATTTTTCAAAATTTTGTTACTTGAAATGTGTTCCCTATACCTTCTAAAACCTTTCTAGACATACTGGAGAAGAAAAAAAAAAAAATATATATATATATATATATATAAAATATATATATATATATATATATATACATATCAAGGACTACTATTATAATATATTATATATACATTTCAATGGTCTAACCTCCCTTAAAATGGACAAGAAGAAGGAAACTATTTAAAGAATAATATTTATGGAAGACCTTGAGACAAAAGACCACATAAACAGCAAAAAGTATATACAAGGTGGCAAACCTGAATTATGTAAAAATACTAATAATGCAACCATGGGATAGTCTGGAACCCCTTTCCCCGTTCCTAACAGAAAAAGGTGGATTCTGAGTCTATGGGATCTACTACAAAGAAAGACTGAAAAAAAAAAAAATAATAAAATAAATAAATAAATAAATATATATATATATATAAAATGACTGAGAACACATGGAAAATGAAAGGCAAGGATTATCATCATATACAAGTGTTTCAAAAGAAAGCAATCCTTATACACAGAAGGCTACATAAAAATAGCACATGGCATATACACTTAAACTTCATAAAGGAAAAGGAACAGAATGATGGACAATCAAATCATAATTGCATGAAAGACATGAGTAATGTGGTGGTGAACTGTCAGGATATAATACGAGTAGTTTTATTCTTACATTCTATCCATACCAGGGGTCCTTCATTCTCTGAGGAAGTTTTGGTATGGATGAAATGCAAGAGTAAAATTATTTAAATTGTAACCAAATGATTTGTTCACCACCACAACACTCATAATAATAACTTTGGCTTCGAGTTTCACTGACTGGAAACCTGTAGCCCCACAGTAACTGGCAATGGTATTTGGGGCTTCCCATAGATCTTTCTGGGAATCATTGTAGCAGTTGTAAGTTTGTTTCTGTTACCAGCTAAGAGGGGATGAGGAGGATGAAGACTGGATGAGGAAAAGGATGAATCAAAGGAGGAAGAGGAGAGCACTTACCAGCTATCAGTTCCCCTTACATCAAAAGTGAAGGAAGAACAGTTGAAACTAAAATCGATGGAGAGATCTTGAGGCTGGTCTAAAGATCAAGTGTAAGCCCCTTTAGATGGAGGTCAACTTAGATTTATTGTGCAGGAGTTTAGTCAGACTCGTCCAGCCCTCCTATCTACTTTTGCTCAACATAAATTTAAATATGTGGATATTCTTTGCCAACATCACTTCATCATTCAAACTATTCCAAAGCCCCATATGCCTATACAGAAAGTTATGCTTTTGTACATGTAGTCTTCTTTATTCTGTAATAATGCATTCTAATTCTTCTATCATCTTTTTGGAAAAGATTTTTCCTAGTGAATCACTCCTTCATACATCATAATCAAATCACCTCTCACCCTTTTCTTTTCCAATGTGGTCAACTGTTGAAATTTGAAGATGGACAGTAATGAGATGATACTCTTCAATGTTCTTGCAAGGCCACCACTTGCAGGTACCTATTGTTGGTTCCTTCTGTATATTACAGTTAGATGTATACCATATATCCTCAAGTAATAGTCAAATTTATCATATACCTTGTATAAAAGTCTGCTTTAAAATTTGCGGACTCTTGATATAATTTTTTATGTATTTATAACAGGTATTTGTTTTGTATATGTAACAGGTATTCATTATATCAGTAATTGTCTTACCATGTATATTCCATGTGAACAATAAAATTTAAAGTAATCTGCTACAGTGAGGTCAACAATTTGGGGATTCTGCTGTAATTTTCTATGTAAAGTGTTCGTTATACTGTATTTTTCGGACCATAAGGCGCGGGCAAAATCCTTAAAATCGGCCAAAATCAGGTGGTGTGCCTTATTGTGAGGTGTGCCTTATGTGTGGCTTCAGTGCAAAAAAAAGCCTCGGACAGTGACGTACTATTTTGACACGTTTCGTAGCTAGCCTGCCGATGGCGACAGTGCATAGGCCTAGCAAAAGTTACAACCAAGTTATAACCAAGATGCATGTATCTTGACAAGAAAATTGCGAAAACTTCGACAGTTTTCAAGTCCATGCCACCGCATTCATTCACGCTATCATGGCTATGACATGATAGCGTCCACAACACAGACAGCCATTTTGCATTGGTCTAGTCTCGCTCCACTCTGACTGTAGTCATTTGGGTATTTTTTAGTTTCGACCATGGGTGCAATATAGCAATAGAAAATTAATTATTGATTTTTTAAATTAAAATGTATCAACGTAATATGCAATTTTGTGGGCGGAAATGAAAATAAAAAATACCTTGCTACAAGCAAATATACTAATGAACGAAGTCGGTAGCATAAGATCGGGACGCCATCTTGTCTGTCAATTGACGGCCTCGGTACTTCCGACAGTACCTCGCCAGGTACATTTTTGTTGAAGGAATGTTATGGACAGAGATACATGCATTCCTTCAAGCTGCAAGCTGAGAGAGTGGTTGAAAAGCCCGCCAACGTCTCTCATGACGACGACAACGAGGACGAGACGGATGACATTTAATTTCCAGGTAATGATTTATTAAACACAGGTTAGGTTAGGTTAGACGAATTTATCATCCTTTCATTTCTTCGATGTCGGCATCTATCATAACAAACGTGGCGTACCATTCGTCCGACAAGACTTCGATACTTATGAAATCTGTTTAGCATCTTTTTTGTATTTTATTTCCGCTCACAAAATTGCATATTACGTTGATACATTATAATTTACAAAATTACTAATTAATTTTCTATTGCTATATTGCGCCCATGGTCGAAACTAAAAATTTACCACCATTTGTGATAAATCTTGTGTTTTGTGAATAGAGAATTCCGGGAATAAAACTGCTAATGTTGGTTTTATTCCCAACAATTCCCGTAACGTGTTTATGTTGTTTTTTAGGGGTATTGGCAGGGCAGACTGTCCATGGAGGTGGTCTGATTTCACTGACCAAAATAAAGAAATATATCATTTATTTTTGTAATTTTGCTAAATCCCAACCGATTTTTCTCATTCAACAACAAAAATGTTCAGTTCTGAATGCACTCACATATACATGATTATCCAATGACTAGACCAGGTGCGCCTTATGGTCAGGCGCGCCTTATGTAAGGACGGGGAATAGCAAATTACGGGTGTGCCTCATGGTCCGAAAAATACGGTAGTTATCATATGTGTTCCATGTGAACATACTGTTTAGAATAAAATATCACCAGTAATGTATATATTTCTTTTGATTTTACTGCCCTTTTTTCATGAATAGTGTAATGTACCAATAGATGGCACTGGTGATGCAAAATAACATTTGTTTATCAATGTACCATGGCATGCTGATGAAGATCATTTAAACTTTCAAGAGTACCGGTTATTTATGAATAAACTACAGAAATAGGCTGTATGTTTGTTAAGATTGTTAATATGAAGAGACAGGTTACTGGTATAGTAAATCTAGTCTACAAAACAAGTCCCCGTGGTTCTGAGTGCAGGGGGTTTGAGCTTTAGGGGTTTTGGGGTGAACTCAACCCACACCCTTAGCTCAAACCCTGTGCTTTCATCCCTATGGAGACTTGTTTTTAGACAAATAATCAATTTTTTTTTCTTATATTTAAAGCAATCTGGCTCTTGAGTATTTATTTCTACTCATTCCAATTATGAATTTCATCCTTTAGAAAATAGAATGTATGTATGAGTCAACTCCCTGATTTCAGCTTAAAAAAGGTCTAAAAATTCAAATTTTCCTTGAGGATATTAAGTACACCAAGAGAAAGGTACAAGAAAGAGAAAGTAAAGGTGATAAGCCTATGCCAAGAGGTGTGTAGCTGCAGTTGAACCCATCAGCTTCCCCCTATTTGCTTGGACTGTTGGGGCAGGTAAGTCACTGCTGGGAATCAGAGAAGAGTGCAGGATTTGAATCCACAACTAAGCAAAGGTGAGACCAGCATGTTTCTGATTATGTCACCAATGCATATACAAGAAAAAGAGAATACAGAGAACAGCAAACATAATTATTCCTGGACTGGCTGGTAAGATAAATAATGAGAAATTGAAAGCACTGGGACTTACTAGATTAGAAGAATGAAGGGAGAAGGATATGATAATAACATTTAAATCTGACAAAAAGGGGAAAAAAATGGAATAAAAGATATTAGGAAGTACAGCTTCTTTTCACATGGATGTGTCAATTTGTAGAATATGTTAGGAGAGGATATAATCCCAACCAACACCATTAATGAATTTAAGGCAAAGTTTGGTAAATAGAAACATAAAGACAGGACCTCTTAAACACAGCTTCCAATTTAGTTTACTACATACATATATATAACAAAGGTTTATTCCCCCTTACAAGGGAGGTAGCCAAAAAACAGACATAAAATCCACTCCCACCCATTCCATCCCACATACTCCACTCCCATTCAACCCACTCCCTCCCTCATATCTTGGCTCCTCCTGGATGATGGGTCATTCCTACATCTCTTCCACTGCCCTAGGTCAGAAGCAATGTTGCAAGACACAGCACATCCACAGCAAGGCTGCTTCAATAAATTGCTGACTCCCCTCTCCATCCCCTGATGCAGAAATGAAGACAGGGAGAAATCCCTTCAGGCTGTGTCAAATTATTTTTCACATATACTCCCTCACCCCCATCCCCCACCCACTCCCTTTCATGCATCATCCATACACAACCATTATTCATTCACCCCATCTTCTGTTTTCTCCTGTCCTTCCTCAACAGACATTCCCCTCTTTCCCAATGCCCCTTTTACCCATCCATCCATCTCATCTTTGGTTGCCCCCTCTAGTTCACTCCTACCTCTGCCTTCCACACCTCCTCATTTTTTACTCTATCCAGCCTAGTAACCCCTATCATACTTCTCAGGCACCTCATCTCAAGCCCATTTAAACTCCTCTCTTATGTTCCATGTTTCTGCCCCATACAGTGCTGTCGTCACATTCACTCTTTCATACAATCTCCTCTTAGCATCCATTCCCAAATATCTATTTCTCATTACACTTTTTAATCTCCCAAGGCATTTAATTGCTTCTCTCAATCTACATTCTACCTCCACTTCCACCCCTCCCTTTCCTGCCACATTCACACCCAAGTATCTAAAACTATCCACTTCCGCTAGTCTCTCTCCCTTAATACTCACTTCTAGTCTGCTGCCACTTTCTCCCCTTGTACATCTCATCACTTTACTTTTACCCACATTTATCTTCAACTTCCTTGTTTTACACACCTTCCCAAACTCTGTCATTAACTTCCTCAATCCCTCCCCTGATCCTGGTACAAGCAGTGTTATAATTGGAGTTGCCAACTCTGGAACAGAGGAGAGAGAGGTGACTTGTTGACCATCTACAGAATAATGAAAGGCATGGGAGTCCTTGACAGAGACGACTTACTAAATTGGGATAAGAGAAACACATGAGGACATGGAAAGAAGCTTAAAAAGGACAATTATAGAGGGGACCTGAAAAAGAACAGCATTCCCCAACGAGTGGTAGATGTATTTACCTAGTTGTATTTACCTAGTTGTATTTTGCGGGAAGGGGAGCTATGCTCGTGTTGTCCCGCCTTTGTATCTTGCAGTGTCTAGTTTGTTTTTAAACTCACGAATGGTTTTTGCGCATACTATTTCATTGTCCAGTTTGTTCCAAGTGTCCAAAACTCTATGAGGAAAACTGTTTTTCTTCAGTTCTCTTCTATAGCTATGTTTTTTTATTTTCTTTCCATGTCCTCTTGTGTTTCTTTTGTCCCAGTTAAGTAAGTTCTCACTATCGAGTACCTCTGTGCCTTTCATGATTCTGTAGATGGTCAATAGGTCACCTCTCTCTCTTCTTTGCTCCAGTGTCGGTAACTCCAGTTTAGCCAATCTCTCTTCGTATGGTATGGAACACATTGGATGAAAAAACAGTGTGTGCAAAAGCAATACAAGAATTTAAGATCAAACTGGATATGGATTGATAAAAAGATGGGACACCATGAGCTTAGCTCTCTCTTCCCATAAGATACAACTAGGTAACCAGGTAAACAACAACTGGCTTATCTCCCTCTTTTCTCCATTTCGTTTAACCATTTCCATTCTCTGACCCATCACCCTTGCATTCACCTCTCGCAACACCCCATCCATGTATAAATTGAACAGCCAGGGTGACATAATACACCCCTAGCAAAGTCCCACCTTTACTTCAAACCACTTACTCTCTCCATTTCTGATTCTAACACAGGCTCTACTACTCTCATAAAAACTCTTGACTGCTCTTAACAGCTTCCCTCCTATCCCATATATCTGCAATACCTCTGACAGTGCTTTCCTGTCTACCTTGTCATAAGGCTTTTCCAAATCCATAAAAGGCCCAAAAAACATCCTTACCTTTTCCTATAGCTTTCTCACATATCTGTCTTACCACAAAAATCTGATCCATGCAACCCCTACCTGTCCTAAACCCACACTGTTCCTCACCAATTACTCCCTCTGTTCTCCTTGTACCTAAGGCCTCCTTCACCCTATCCATCCATCCTGGTCTTTCTCTAGTGGTGAGTTGATGGTGATGTGTCTGGAGAGTTGATGATAGCAAATACAGTGTTTAGGAAAAAAGTCAAACATAAGTACACATGGGAGAGGGTGTTGGATGGAAGGGTGGAGGACAGTGTTTTAATGGACTATGTAGTGGTAACCAGGAGTATGGCAGGAAGATTTAAGGATGTACATGTTCTAAGGTGAGAGAGTGGGGGAATATCAGATCATTTTTTGGTGGAAGGTAAGTTGAGAGTGGAGGATAGATGGAGAAAGAGGAAAAGGACAGAAGATAGGGAGGTGCTTAAAGTGAACTGCTTAAACGAGAAAGAAAAGGAGAAGGAGTACAAGAAGAAGCTGTGAGAGGGAGTCAAGGATAGAGTAGAACTTGGAGTGGAGGAGGAATGGGGATGGTTCAAGGAGGGAGTCATAAGGTGTGCAAAGATGGTGTGTGGAACAAGGTGGACAGGAGGAAATAGATGGAAGGACAGTGAGTGGTGGGATGAGTAAGCAAAGAACATTGTAGAAGAGAGGAAGCAAGCATTCACAGATTGGTTGCAAAATAGGATGAGAAAATCATATGAGAGGAACAAAGAAAAGAGAAGTAAAGCGTAAGATCAAGGAAGCAAAGAGGAGACCAGAGATAAAATTGAGTAAGAGTATGACAGAAAATTTTGAAAGTAATAAAAAGATGTTTTGGAAAGAAATTAAGAGAGGAATAGGAGGCAAATCAAGTAGAGGAGAAAAGGTGAAAAGTGCAGATGGAGAGATGATAATGGAAGAGAAGGCAGTAAGAGGAAGATAGACAGTATTTTAGGGAGTTGCTAAATGTGAAGGAGGATAGGGAGAGGAATGTAGCTGCAGTGGGAAGCTGTAAGAAAATGACAGTGATGAGTGAGGAAAATGGAGGAGAAATACAGAAAGATGAAGTGAAGGCAGTTGTTAAAATGATGAGAGGAGGTAAGGCACCTGGGTTGGATGGGTGTTATGCAAAATGTCTAAAAAAAAAAAAGGAGGTACAGTGTTGGTTAACTGGCTGGTGAGGTTACTTAATGTTTGTTTAAGAGAGGGTAGAGTGCTGGAGGGCTGTAGGAGTGCTTGTATAGTTCCACTTTACAAGGGAAAAGGGGACAAGTGTGAGTGTAGTAGTTTCAGAGGGATCAGTTTGTTAAGTGTAGTTGGGAAGGCTTATGGGAGGGTCTTGATTGAGAGGATTAGGAGAGGAACAGAGGGAGTAATTGGTGAGGAACAGTGTGGGTTTAGGACAGGTAGGGGTTGCATGGATCAGATCTTTGTGGCGAGACTGATATGTGAGAAAGCTTTAGGAAAAGGTAAGGATGTTTTTTGGGACTTTATGGATTTGGTAAAGGCTTATGACAAGGTAGACAGGAAGGAACTATGGGAGGTATTGCAGATATATAGGATAGGAGGAAAGCTGTTAAGAGCAGTCAAGAGTTTTTATGATAGTACAGCTTATGTTAGAATCAGAAATGTTTCAGCCCCATACAGTGCTGTTGGCACAACCACTCCTTCATATAACCTCCTCTTAGCATCCATTCCCAGATGTCTATTTCTCATTACACTTTTTAATCCACCAAGGCATTTACTCGCTTCTCTCAATCTACATTCTACCTCCACCCCCATTCCCCCCTTTCCTGCCACATTCGCACCCATGTATCTAAAACTATCCACTTCCTCCAGTCTTTAAGTCTTAATGCTCACTTCCAGCCTGCTGTCACTCTCTACCCTTGTACATCTCATAACCTTAATTTTACCCACATTTATCTTCAGCTTCCTTCTTTTACACACCTTCTCAAACTCTGTCACTAACTTCCTAAATCCCTCCTCTGATCCTGATACAAGCACAGTGTCGTCCGCAAACAACAACTGGCTCACCTCCCACTTTCCTCCATTTTCTTTAGTCATCTCCAACCCATGACCCACTACCCTTGCATTTACCTCTCGCACCACCCCATCCATGTAAAGATTGAACAGTCAGGGTGACATAACACATCCCTGACGAAGTCCCACCTTTACCTCAAACCACTCACTCTCTCCATTTCTAATCCTAACACAAGCTCTACTACTCTCATAAAAACTCCTGACTGCTCTTAACAACTTTCCTCTTATCCCGTATATCTGCAGTACCTCCCACAGTGCCTTCCTGTCTACCCTTTCGTAAGCCTTTTCCAGATCCATAAAAGCCCAAAAAACATCCTTACCTTTTCCTAAAGCTTTCTCACATATCTGTCTTACCACAAAAATCTGATCTACACAACCCCTACCTGTCCTAAACCCACACTGTTCCTCACCAATTACTCCCTCTGTTCCTCTCCTAATCCTCTCAAGCAAGATCCTCCCATAAGCCTTCCCAACTACACTCAACAAGCTGATCCCTCTAAAACTACTACACTCACACTTGTCCCCCTTTCCCCTGTAAAGTGGAACTATACAGGCATTTCTCCAGTCCTCTGGCACTCTACCCTCTCTTAAACAAACATTAAATAACCTCACCAGCCAGTCCACCATAACTGTACCTCTTTTCTTAACCTCTTCAGTACGGGCCATATATCTCGCGGGCAGCAGCCGATGCCAGCCGTACGACGTGTCGTAATAATACTCGCATCATAAAATATAGTCACCGCTTATATCGATCGTTCTCTCTTTCACCCATGAATTTTGATAACCATAGAAAATGTGATTACAGACAGTTTAGAGAGTATGTCATTACGGAGGGGCAACTACAATAAATATAATCAAGACGCCGATATGGCAGCCTCGCGTATCCACTTGCTCCTCATGATGCCTACGTATGCGGCACCGTATGGAAGGGGTTAAGACATTCTGCATGGCATCCATCCAGACCAGGTGCCTTACCTGCTCTCATCATCTTAACAGCTGCTTTCACTTCATCCTTCAATATTTCTCCTCCATTTTCCTCACTCATCACTCTTATTTTCTTAGTGCTTCGCACTGCAACTACCTTTCCCTCCCTATCCTCCTTCACATTTAGCAACTCCCTAAAATACTCTGCCCATCTTCCTCTAACTGCCTTCTCTTCCATTATCATTTCTCCATCTGCACCTTTTACCTTTTCTTCTCTACTTGATTTGCCTCCTCTTTCTCTTTTAATTTCCTTCCAAAACATCTTTTTATTATTTTCAATATTTTCTGTCATACTCTTACCCCATTTCACATCTGCTCTCCTCTTTGCTTCCTTTATCTTATGCTTAACTTCCCTTCTCTTTACTTTGTACCTCTCATATGATTCCCTCGTCCTAATTTGTAGCCAATCTATGAATGCCTGCTTCTTCTCTTCTACACCTTTCTTTGCTTCCTCATCCCACCACTCACTACCCTTCCTTCTATTTCCTCCTGCCCTCCTTGTTCCACACACCATCTTTGCACACCTTATGACTCCCTCCTTGAACCATCCCCATTCTTCCTCCACTCCTAGTTCTACTCTATCCTTCACTCCCTCCCACTCCTCTTTCAGCTTCTTCTTATACTCATTCTCCTTTTTTTTCTCATTTAAGCAGTTCACTCTAAGTACCTCCCTACCTTCTGCCCTTTTCCTCTTTCTCCACCTATTCTCCACTCTCAATTTACCTTCCACCAGAAAATGATCTGATATTCCCCCACTCTCTCCCCTTAGAACATGTACATCCTTAACTCTTCCTACCATATTCCTGGTCACCACTATATAGTCCATTAACGCTATATCTGCCACCCTTCCATCCACCACCCTCTCCCATGTGTACTTATGCTTGACTTTCTTCCTAAACACTGTATTTGCTATCATCAACTCTCTTTCAAGACACATCTCCACCATCAATTCTCCACTACAATTTTTACCTAGAACTCCATACTTCCCAATCACTCTGTCTATAGGTTCATTTCCTACCCTAGCATTAAGGTCTCCCAATACAACTATATTGACATTTCTCCCTAATCCCTCTATGCACTCATTTATATCTACCCAAAAAGCCTCCCTTTCCTCTATGCTCTACTCACTACCAGGCCCATACACACTTACAAAAACCCACATCTCCCTTCCCAACTTCACCTTCATCCACATCAACCTTGATGAAACCTCCTTCCACTCCACTACCCACTTACTTATCTCTTCACTTACTAGTATAGCCACCCTTTCTCTCCCTTGTCCCCTCTTCACTCCTGAGTACCTCCCACCTACACTCCCAAACTCACAGTTGCCCTTTCCTTTCATTTTAGTTTCACTCAAAGCCAGCACATCCATCTTTCTTCTCACAAACATACTGCCTATCTCTTCCCTTTTACTCTCATCTGTACCACATCCATGCACATTAAAAGACCCAAACCTTAGGGTACTGGTTGGAAAACTCCCAGACACTTTTATACTATGACTATCCCTCCATTATGCTGTCCCCCAACCTCTTGTTACTGTCCTGTACCATTTCTCTGAATATTCATTTCCTATTTTCGCCTAACCTGTGGTAGGGGAAGAGAATGCTACCACTAAGTCTTTCCATTTGAGTCGTAATAGGCGACAAAAAACGGGACGGGAGATGGGATTAGGAGTCTTGCTACCTGTAGCCCCAAAAGGGGACATTCCTAAAAAAAGTAAAGTATATATACATATATATCTATTTTCAACCACATTAACTTTTCACTTTTAATTCCATGTCAATAAGATCGAGACTGACAATGCGCTCGATGGAGACATATGCGGAATTAATATCTGCACTGGGGACCATTCACTGTGTATGTGTATATATATATATAGTTTTGCCTCCCAAAACAGGAAAAAATCAACAAGATGAGGTATTAAAAAAAATAAGAGCACATTTTTCTCAATCAGATATATCTAGCGATTTTGGGTATGAAATTGCATTGAGACTTTAAAAATCATGAGACTAAATAGATTTTGAAAGTAAACAATAAAAGTATATCAAAGAACGTTTCTTCAAATCAATGATATATTCTTATGTCTAGGCATAACATTTTCTGTTTATAGGCTCTTTAACTCTCCCTTAGGTTGGGTATTTTCTTTTCTGGGAGGGTTCTATAGCTGCCTACAGTGTGGCCAGATTTTAATCAGAACTCTTCAGAGGAATATTCTTTTTTGTTTTTCTGTTTGTTTTATGTTTTTGGGTGAAAATTTGAGTAGATGCATAACAGACCTTTTCATGTAACAAGACTTCATAGACTGATAGTAGCCACTGGCTGCAGAGGAAAAGTACCAAAGATGAATTTTGACTTTTTTTTTTTTTTTTTTTTTTTTACCATAATTTCTGTAACAATCAATTATTTATATTTCCCATCAAATTAAGGAAATGCAATATTTTGGGATAGGTGTGGAAAACATTCAAAGGAAAACTGAGGTACACTTATATATAATACTCCTCATATAGATGGCCAAGTGCCACATCATGCTCAATGATTTTTTGCCCCAGAACTGTCCATATTTTTCAGATTTTTGACCAGCCACCCCCTTCACTCACCAAGCAATATGATCCTACCAACCCTATGGAGGGAGATGTTCAAGGTGCACATTCTAAAGCTAACTTTAAATCATCTTTGGTACTGCATCTATGAACATGCATTATCTCAGAAATGTCATGAATAGTTGCCATCAATAAGCAACTCTGAGACCTTGAACATCTCATGAAGGATGGCTACTGGAATAATTTATCACTTGGAACCTGCATTGCTCTTTTTCAGGTCACTGCAATCAGTAGGTGTTTCTATGGCAGATAGCATTACATCTCTGGTTCTACACCAGTCTTTGGATTTGGTTACCAGTATGGTACCCAAACCAGGTAGTTAATGAAGATTAATCACTCCTTATATGAGAATTAGAATAAATTAATTTGGCTCATCACTTGCAGGTACCACAGGGTCACTCTCTGCATGCATATAACATAATGATGATAATGATAATAATAACAATGATGATAATAATAATAATAATAATAATAATAATAATAAAACAATAAAACTTGCACAGTAAAGAAAGACTAGCTGGTAACACAAAAATGAAAGAAGAAAACACAAGAGCAAATATAACACTGGATAGATAAAATGTAGGAAACAAACATGAGATTTTCATGGCTGCAAAACATATAGATAATAACATAACATACAGAAACATAAGTTTCATTTCTGTTTATATCTTCAATTGTTTTGAAGACCATTACCATATTTCATTTATTTTTCAGTTCAACTACCAAAACCATACACAAAAAAGGTTTAAATAAATGGTGCACTGAATGTATTTATGCCTACTTTCTGCAATGGAAAAATTCAAGCTTTGTACATAAAGATATATATATATATATATATGAATAGACTAGTTCAAGGTATTGAATAAGACTTATTACAAAATGATCATGAGGATAAACATTCCAACAAAAATAAACTCAAAATTAAGCTTTCTGTATTGCATGATAAAAGCTTACATCCAAAAACAGAATCATAACAATATGTGCAAACCATCTAAGTCAAACAAAGCATATATAATAAACTACATATATACAATATATATGCATGAGATGCAAAAAATGGAAAGGATTTTCATTATATATAATATATATATATATATATATATATTATATATACATATTTATACATACATATTATATATATATATATATATATATATATATATATATACATACATATATATATATATATACATATATATGTATATATACATATATATTTATATATATATTTATATATATATATTCACTTATTTATATATACACACACACACATATATATATATATATATATATATATATATATATATATATACATATATAAATATATATATACATATATATATATATATATATATATATATATATATATAATATAATATATGTATGCATGTATGCACAAAGATATGCATAATATAAAAACTGTGTGCATGGGGAAAGGTATCAAGTTGAGTTACATTGCATGGAAGGTGCTGGAGAAGAAAAGAGAGAAAAAGAATGAGAGTGAGAGAGGGAGAGCAAGAGAGTGAAAGAGAGGGACAAAGGAGAGAAAGGAGAGATAGGAGAGAGAGAGAGATAGAAGAGAGAGAGAGATAGAAGAGAGAGAGAGATAGAAGAGAGGGAGAGAGATAGGAGAGAGAGAGAGAGAGAGAGAGAGAGAGAGAGAGAGAGAGAGAGAGAATGAAAGAGGAAGAAAGATGGACAGATAAAGAGAGATTGGCAAAATGGGTGGAGGGAGTGGTGTTTTTTATGTAGTGCTTAATGGAGACTGCAGTGACAGAGGTGGAAATAGTTAAGACAACATACCTTGACAATATGAGCTAAACAGGTACACTGATATGGATGAAGGTTATGGTCAAGGCGTTCACTTAACCAACTACACAGCATCTGAACTTGTGCTGCATACCATTGCTGTGAAAAGAAATGTATCAATCAGTAATATTTTCTTGATTTTCAGTCCTAATTACAGAGATTACTTGACTACATTAATACATACATATACCAAGGCTTTTTCCCCCTTACAAGGGAGGTAGCCAAAAAGGAAAAGACATAAAATCATTCCCACCCATTCCATCCCTGAATACACTCCACACCCCTCCACCCTCCCTCTCATCTTAGCACCTCCTGGATGACAGGTCATCCCTGCACCTTGTCCACTGCCCTGGGTCAGAAGCAGTGTCGCAAGACACAGCACATACACAAAAAAGGCTGCTTCATTAAATTGGCGACCCCCCTCTCCGTCCCCCCATGCATAATGGAGAAGACGGGGAGAAATCTCTTTGGGCTGCATCAAAATTTGCTCACGCATACTACCTCACCCCCCCATCCTCCTGCCCATTCCAACTCATGCATCACAACATCATCCATATACAATCATTCTCCATTCACCCCTGTCTTCTGTCCTCTCCTGTCCTTCCTCAACAGACATTCCCCTCTTCCCCAAAGCCCCCTTCACCCCATCCATCCACCTCATCCTAGGACGTCCCTTCATGTTCACTCCCTCCACATCTGCCTTCCATACCTCTTTTACTAGTCTTTCTTTACTCATACTTTCCATGTGTCCAAACCATCCTAATACTCTTTCATCAACCCTAGCTCCCAACTCCCTTTCCACCCCTGTTCTCCTCCTCACCTCCTCATTTCTCACTCTATCTAGCCTAGTAACCCCCATCATACTTCTCAGACACCTCATCTCAAACACATTCAAACTCCTTCTCTCTTCCTCTCTTATGTTCCATGTTTCTGCCCCATACAGTGCTGTTGGCACAATCACTCTTTCATATAGTCTCCTCTTAGCATCCATTCCCAAATGTCTATTCCTCATTACACTCTTTAATCCACCAAGGCATTTACTAGCTTCTCTCAATCTACATTCTACCTCCACCTTTTCCTGCCACATTTGGACCCAAGTATCTAAAACTATCCACTTCCTCCAGTCGCTCTCCCTTAATTCTCACTTCCAGACTACTTCCATTTTCACCCCTTGTACATCTCATCACCTTACTTTTACCCACACTTATCTTCAGCTTTCTTCTATCACATGCTCTCCCAAACTCTGTCACCAACTTCCTCAATCCCTCCTCCGATCCTGCCACAAGCGCAGTGTCGTTCGCAAACAACAGCTGGCTCACCTCCCACTTTTCTCCATTTTCTTTAACCATCTCCAATCCCTGACCCACTACCCTTGCATTTACCTCTCGCACTACCCCATCCATGTATAAGTTGAACAGCCAGGGCAACATAACGCATCCTTGACGAAGTCCCACCTTTACCTCGAACCACTCACTCTCTCTATTTCTAATCCTGACACAAGCTCTACTACTCTCATAAAAACTCTTGACAGCTCCTAGAAGCTTTCCTCCTATCCCGTATATCCGCAAAACCTCCCACAGTGCCTTTCTGTCTACCCTGTCGTAAGCCTTTTCCAGGTCCATAAAGGCCCAAAAAACATCCTTCCCCTTTCCTATAGCTTTCTCACATATCTGTCTTACCACAAAGATCTGATCTACACAACCTCTACCCGTCCTAAATCCACACTGTTCCTCACCAATTACTCCCTCTGTTCCTCTCCTAATCCTCTCAATCAAGATCCTCCCATAAGCCTTCCCAACTACACTTAACAAGCTAATCCCTCTGAAACTACTACACTGACACTTGTCCCCTTTTCCCTTGTAAAGTGGAACTATACAGGCACTCCTCCAGTCCTCTGGCACTCTACCCTCTCTACATTAATAGATATCTAATAATTCACTTGTCCTAGATTGGAACACCATATCACTCTTTCAATCTACAATGATTTAACTAGTTTCCTTGATTGTATTTACCTAAATGTAGTTGACAGGGAGCTACATTTGTGGGGTTCTATTTCCTACTCTCCAAATATGATCTATTTTTAAATATGTGTTTACCTAGTTGTAGTATATGGGGCTGGAGCTATCTTTATGAGGTCCTGTTTCTTTGCCTCCACTCATCAGGCTTTGCCTTAAATCAATTTATGCTGTTGGCCTGGGTTATAATTTTATCCAATTTGTTCCATAAATCTACACACCTATGTGGAAAGCTTTACTTCTAAACATCTTTTAATCATATCTATTTTTTTCCACTTTTTTTACAGTGACCTCATTTCTTCTTAGCAAATCCTCTCTGTCCCTTTTTTCTACACCTTTCTCTGATCTAAATAGCATTATCAAGTTGCCCTCTTCACTCTTCCATTACAGGAACTCCCAGGTTTCTCAGTCTTTCTTCATATGCTTTGTTGTTTAGACTTGGGATCATCTTGGTGCCTTTTATATTTTTACTATTTTACTTATATCTCTCTTTAGGTGTGGTGACCACACTGTTGCATGTTCCAGTCTGGGATGAATCAGACTTTTAGTAATCTCCATCATGTCCTTTTCTATGAAGTGAAATGGGACTATTGACAGGTACTTGCATGTGGTGGTCCTCCAAGATGATATCCAGTCTTTGGACTGGTCCCAAGATCTCTCTCTATCAACTTCAACTGTATTTCTTATCCTTTCTCATATATAGAGCAAATAAATGGCAAATGCTCTCTTCATCCAACCATACTCAGCCAGTGACATAGAAACAATCTCATAGAGTGATTGATGTCTGGAACAAACTAAATGGAGAAACAGTGAGTGCCAAAATTATACACGATTTTAAGAATACACTGGATGAGGAGAGATATGAAAGCGGGTCACTATGAGCATAACTCTCATCCCATAAAATACAACTAGGTAAATACATAAATATGAATTTATGTTAGAAAATTAGAAAATAGGAGACAGGATCCAATGAGTGTTGCTATTTTCCTGTATGCTACAATTAGGTATGTAAATACACTTGCGGCTTCCTGTCTCTTACTCTCCAATACCTAGATTAAAATTGATGTATGATTGCACTGTAAAATGGCACTATGTGTTTGTTGGTAAGAGGTCTGTATATAACACATTTCCCCTGAATTTTGAAATGGCAACTCACCTCGAATAAATTGAGTATCCACAACTCATCGTTGACTTTCTGCCGAATCTGGTCCATGGAATTGCGAGCGAAGTTAATGTAGGCTTTTCCTAATTCTTTGCCTGACCCACTCACATTCTGGCGGTACTAAAACATTACATAAGCATCAGTGTTTAAAGAGAAAGTACAAG
This sequence comes from Oratosquilla oratoria, assembly GCF_046742065.1. NCBI lineage: Eukaryota > Metazoa > Arthropoda > Malacostraca > Stomatopoda > Squillidae > Oratosquilla > Oratosquilla oratoria. The sequence continues at coordinate 11,108,636 of NC_134806.1, forward strand.
TAGTATTAATGTATAGTTACCCAAATGTTGTTTTAGAATTAAGTACTCAAGATTTCAGGGGTGGAAGTTTGCTTTTTCTTCTTTTCTGTATCTCAAGTGATGATTCACAACTAAAAAACATGTTATGCTCAACAAAATAAACTACTAAAATTTTGTACTAATTATCTTAGCTCTTTATTCCAACTGCATATGCAGATTGCCATCCTGAACTTACTGAAACAAAGCAATATGATCTATATAATTCAGAACATCAATTTCTACTCATCTCACTAATAATCAAACTGGTTATCAGTTATAAGTAAAAGATGGCAATTTAGGGCTAAAGGATTATTTTTTTATTCTGAAACTGGTAATCAGAACAACACACTACCGTAAATGATAGGATGGATCCAATGAAACTTCCTTCATCATAGCGACCAAGCTTGGAGACCACTGACTCAAGTACAGATATTAGTTTTGCTATCATCCCCTGAGTCATGGAAGTACTTGTCCTTTCTATCAGGTCATCAATCTTTGTGTGATACTGATGCTGTTGGAAGAAATATGAATATTTATATAGAAAGAGAAAAATAAATATATATATTTATCAACATGAAAATATCAATTATTGCTGTTACAAATAATACAATTAGAAAACATAATACAAATACACACACACACATAGCACAGCTTTCTGCATAGATATATAAATCTGTGGGATAAGACATATCCCATGCTGAACACATTGATGAATTTCAGGCAAATTCAGAGATGGGACATCTGAAGCACATCTCTAGCCCAATTTACTACAACTAAGTGCATAGAGGATTTAGGAAGAAATGTCAATGTAATAGTACTGGGAGACCTTAATGCTAGGGTAGGAAATGGTCCAATCGATGGAGTGGTTGGGAAATGTGGAGTTCCAGGAAAGAATTGTAGTGGAGAGTTGATGGTGGAAATGTGTCTAGAAAGAGAGTTGATGATAGCAAATACAGTGTTTAAGAAGAAAGTCAAGCATTAGTACACATGGGAGAGGGTGGTGGAGGGAAGGGTGGTAGATAGAGTGTTAATGGATTATGTAGTGGTAAATAGGATTATGATAGGAAGAGTTAAGGATGTACATGTGCTAAGGGGAGAGGGTGGGGGAATATCAGATCATTTTTTGGTGGAAGGTAAGCTGAGAGTGGAGGATAGATGGAGAAAGAGGAAAGGGACAAAAGGTAGGGAGGTTCTTAGAGTGAACTCTTTGAATGAAAAGGAAAAGGAGAAGGAGTACGAAAAGAAGCTGAAGGAGGAGTGGGAGGGAGTGAAGGATAGAGTAGAGCTGGGTGTGGAGGAGGAATGGGGATGGTTCAAGGAGGGAGTCATAAGGTGTGCAAGGATGGTGTGTGGAACAAGAAGGACAGGAGGAAATAGAAGGAAGGGTAGTGAATGGTGGGATGAGGAAACAAAGAAGGTTGTAGAAGAGAAGAAGCGAGCTTTCACAGATTGGTTACAAAATAGGACGAGGGAGTCATATGACAGGTACAAAGAAAAGAAAAGAGAAGTAAAGCAAAAGGTAAAGGAGGCAATGAGGCGAGCAGATGTGAAATGGGGTAAGAGTATGACAGAAAATTTTGAAAGTAATAAAAAGATGTTTTCGAAAAAATTAAGAGAGGAAGAGGAGGCGAATCAAGTAGAGAAGAAAAGGTAAAAGGTGCAGATGGAGAGATGATAATGGAAGAGAAGGCAGTAAGGGGAAGATGGGCAGAATATTTTAGGGAGCTGCTAAATGTGAAGAAGGATAGGGAGGGAAAGATAGCTGCAGTGGGAAATGCAAAGAAAATGAGAGTGATGAGTGAGAAGAATGGAGGAGAAATAAGGAAGGATGAGGTGAAGGCAGTTGTTAAGATGATGAAAGCAGATAAGGCACCTGGTCTGGATGGATGCCATGCAGAATGTCTGAAAAAGGGAGGTACAGTGATGGTGGACTGGCTGGTGAGGTTATTTAATGTGTGCTGGAGAGAGGGTAGAGTGCCGGTGGACTGGAGGAGTGCCTGTATAGTTCCTCTTTACAAGGGAAAAAGGGGACAAGTGTGAATGTAGTAGCTTCAGAGGGATTAGCTTGTTAAGTGTAGTTGGGAAGGCTTATGGGAGGATCTTGATTGAGAGGATTAGAAGAGGAACAGAGGGAGTAATTGGTGAGGAACATTGTGGATTTAGGACAGGTAGAGGTTGTGTAGATCAGATCTTTGTGGTAAGACAGATATGTGAGAAAGCCATAGGAAATGGGAAGGATGTTTTTTGGGCCTTTATGGATCTGGAAAAGGCTTATGATAGGGTAGACAGAAAGGCACTGTGGGATGTTATGCAGATATATGGGATAGGAGGAAAGCTTCTGGGAGCTGTCAAGAGTTTTTATGAGAGTAGTAGAGCTTGTGTCAGGATTAGAAATGGAGAGAGTGAGTGGTTCGAGGTAAAGGTGGGACTTCGTCAAGGATGCGTTATGTTACCCTGGATGTTCAGCTTATACATGGATGGGGTGGTGCGAGAGGTAAATGCAAGGGTAGTGGGTCAGGGATTGGAGATGGTTAAAGAAAATGGAGAAAAGTGGGAGGTGAGCCAGCTGTTGTTTGCGGACGACACTGCGCATATGGCAGGATCGAAGGAGGGATTGAGGAAGTTGGTGGCAGAGTTTGGGAGAGCATGTGATAGAAGAAAGCTGAAGATAAATGTGGTTTGAATGTGTTTGAGATGAGGTGTCTGAGAAGTATGATGGGGGTTACTAGGCTAGAGTGAGAAATGAGGAGGTGAGGAGGAGAACAGGGGTGGAAAGGGAGTTGGGAGATAGGGTTGATGAAAGAGTATTAGGATGGTTTGGACACATGGAAAGAATGAGTGAAGAAAGACTAGTAAAAGAGGTATGGAAGGCAGATGTGGAGGGAGTGAACATGAGGGGACGTCCTAGGATGAGGTGGATGGATGGGGTGAAGGGGGCTTTGGGGAAGAGGGGAATGTCTGTTGAGGAAGGACGGGAGAGGACAGAAGACAGGGGTGAATGGAGAAAGGTTGTATATGGATGATGTTGTGATTGCATGAGGTGGAATGGGCAGGAGGATGGGGGGTGAGGTAGTATGTGTGAGCAAATTTTGACGCAGCCCAAAGGGATTTCTCCCCGTCTTCCCCTTTTATGCAATGGGGGGACGGAGAGGGGGGGGGGTCGCCGATTTAATGAAGCGGCCTTGCTGTGGATGTGCTGTGTCTTGCGACACTGTTTCTGACCCAGGGCAGTGGACAAGGTGCAGGGATGACCTGTCATCCAGGAGGTGCTAAGATAAGAGGGAGGGTGGAGGGGTGTGGAGTGTATTCAGGGATGGAATGGGTGGAAATGATTTTATGCCTTTTCCTTTTTGGCTACCTCCCTTGTAAGGGGGAAAAAGCCTTGGTATATGTATGTATGTAAGTGAATACGTATTCAAAGCCTAGTTTTAAAATTTACCACATCAACCCCATCAACAGCACAAAGTTTGAAGGATTGGTTCTTGGCATCCAGAATGACATTGACCATGGCACACATCTCAGCAGGAAGCACATAGTCTGTGGAGATGAAACCTGTCCCTTTCTTCAACCAACTTTGGAAGGCAGAGTCTGTTCTTGTGATACAAGACTCGATCATATCACATGCCATCAGCTGAAAATTGGGGGGCAAAATAAATGATAATTACAGATACATCTGTAAAGATTATGGCCATTTCATATTATTCATGTCATAAAATCATATGATAATATAGGCACTGGTTGTGCAAATAAATCAGTGTTAACTTAATTATTTTCCACCTCAATTTTTCTCACCTTAAGTCTCTGTTCAAGATGTTTGGCAAAGTCCTGCTCTGGCCAATGTAAATCTCGAATGAAAGACTGTAGGGCATCCAGTTTCCAAAACAAATCTTCAGAGGTAGCACAGCCATTTCTATGGTCCAGAAGGATTGACCAACAGATGGAGATTGTTGATGCAATTATCAATTTTCCAGTGAAGGGTGGACCAGAGACAGAATATCATTGCAGAGGTTGTTTTGACATCATTGCAGCAGCAGCGTTAATTGTTTTACAGTTCCATTCATTTTTATGAAGAAGAATTCCCACATGTGAAGGACGAGGTGAGGAATAAAGATGGGGAACAGGAATGGTGGTAAGATAAGTGAGGCAGACAGGAGAGGATTGGGGAAACAAAAAGAAAATTATGAGTACATAATCCTACACCTATTAACAAACGTTTTATGCTCAATAAAAAACTCATATGCAAAGATAACTTCAAGTGCATATACTAAATCTAATAATTGATATGATGCATGTGCACATCTATGGGTGATTAAACTGCAACACATTCTCAAACACACAAAAACATACAAAGCAAACACACATACTTTATACATGACATATTATACACACACACACCTAATATTTATGTCTGAGCCTAAAATTGTGGATAAAATGGAATACAAGTCACCAATTGGGAAGAGTGACCATATACTATCAAGTTCGAACTAAAAGAGGAAATTGATTAGGAAAGAAATGAGAAACACAGAAAAGGAAGACTAATGTACAATAAAATGGATTTTGAGAAACTCAGAAAATTCATTTAAAAAGTAAATTGGGAAAGCTTCTTTAATGAAGAAACAAAGATGGAAGAGAAATGGAATATATTAAAATAAATTGATAAAGAAGGAATAGATAAATACGTACCAAAGCAGAAGCAGGAAAGGGTGTACATTAAGTGCTGGTACAACAAAAAATGTAGTGAGGCAAAAGATAGAAGAGACAAAGCTTGGAAAACATGAAAAAAAACAAAAAAAGTGTAAGTGGCAAATATATATCAAACTAAGAAATGAATATGTAAGAATATGCAGTGAAGAAAAAAGAAACTACAAAAAAAACATGATAGACAAATGTAAGGATCAACTTAAATTATTCTACATGTATGTAAATGGTAAATTAGAAAATAAGCAAGAAATAGTGAAACAGTGTCAAGGGAATGAGGAATATATAGAAGATGTAGAGATGGCTGAAATTATGAACAAACATTTTAAATCTGTATTCACAGAGGAAAATACACAAAATTGGGATGAAGGACAGAAAGATCTTCTCCAATGAGAGAAATAATTGTGATACCAAAAGAAATAAGGGACCAAATAATAAACCTTGATATCAGAAAATCACACGGTCCAAATGAAATTGCAAATTGGACACTAAAAGAATGTATACATGAACTAACAGACAAAATATGTAAGATAATAGATTGCTCACTCAAAGAAGTAAAGGTACCACAAGATTGGAAAAATGCAAATATTGTATCAATATATAAAGGGGGAGATAAGGAAGACTCAACAAACTATAGACTGATCTCCCTTACAAGCACAATAGCAAAAATATGTGAAAAAGTTATCAAAAGTAGATGGATTAAACATCTGGAAGAAAATAAGATTCTGAATCCAAAACAATTTGGCTTTAGACAAGGAAGATCATGTGCTACTAACTTGATCTGTTTTTATTCGAGGCTAATAGACATAATCAAGAAAGGGATGGATGGGCTGATTGTGCTTTCCTAGATTTACAAAAGGCATTTGATAAAGTACCACACATGAAGCTACTAAGAAAACTCAAAATAACAGGTGTACAAGGAAAGTTATTGAAATGGATGGAAGATTTCTTGAATGGGAGAAAAATGAGGGTAGTACTTAGAGACAAAAACTCGACCTGGGAAGAATTGTATATGTACTCTGAAAAAGTCCTGGTAAGGACAAAACATCAGAATAAATCCCTAACTGTTACCTATGTTTATCTCACCACCCATCTACTCATCTGTCTTACATACTTCAACACACACACACACACACACATATATATATATATATATATATTATATATATATATACACACACATATATACATGTGTATTCATACATACACAAACACTACCCGGTAACATAAAAGACACACATGTTGGTACAGATGCAGACACATTTTTACAAATATAATAAAAGTATATCAATATACCCATATATATGAATACTACAATATGAGTTCCTTGTGACATGTTAAATGTATAGCCAGTGAAGGAATATGAAATAAAATAAAATGAGACAATTCACAGTTAACTCATAGTTATACTTAAAATTAGATAAGAAAAATGGCTCTAGACTGCATTTTCTATAGCCTGCACAATAATATTAGTGTATGATATTATGACTAGGGACCTGTCTTTAAATTTAACTCATGAAATGTTGAAACAGAGAGAGAGCAAGATCTAAGAAACAGCTACGGAAGGCCGTTGATTCAAGAAAGCCAAACAAGACAATTACTACAATACATGCATGGATGTCTGGGTACAATGATATTAAGAAGAAGAAAAAACATATAGATATAAAAGATAACTAAATATATAAAACATTCACTATTATCCATACTTAATTATGAAATCTGATCTTATAACAGCAAACAAAATAAGAATAATATACGTACTTATTAATAACGACCACAACAATTGTAATAAACTAGCATCATGAATAAAGTATAATATGTATGAAATATGCATCCAAGGTCACATGGAAAACCACATTTAGATACTTTTTATATACATTATTGATATTATTATATTTTTCTAGTGCATACACCACAAGGATCACATAACTATAGTAACAGATCTTTTACAGGAAACCCATGGGCCTATAGATTACTCAGGTAATTTTTTATTATTATTATTATATATATTTTTGTCTGAAGTCTATTCATATACCAAGGGCTTATTCCCCCTTATAAGGGAGGTAGCCAGTCAAGGCATGTAGCCACTCCTATCCACCACACATTGTTTCCCTCTTATCTCAACTCCCCGTGGGTGAAGAGTTATCCCTGTCCCCTGCCCACTGCCTGGGTCAGAAGCAATGCAGTAAGACACAGTCCATCCACAGCAGGTGAATATAAAACAGTGTAAGATATGTCCTGTGTCTTCTATATAGTGTCTGGATCTGAGGTATAAAGTGTCCATTTCTAGGACAACTCTCTGGAGGTATTGTTTTAGTAGTGAGTGATGACCTGAGCATTGATGGAATAGTGTTATTCTTATATACAATTAGCTTGAGAATATTTTCTCTTCCAAATTTACACCAGGAGGTACTTGATTTAGTATCATGTGTGTGTATGTTTTTCTCTAAGTTGTTGTGGTTTCTAGGGTAAGTTATGGATGATGTATGAGCAGTATATTGTGGCTATAGGTCTGCCTGAAGCTTCTGTCAAGTAACCACTACTCAGAGTAGCTGCTTGGACTTTCTCCAAAAGCATAGAACAGCACACAAAAATGATAGGCACAGTTTTGTGTAAAAACCCTCAAATCCACACATCCTTTGCACCATGACCAAAAAGAAAAGAAAGAAAAAAAAAAATCATGCATTATACTACTGAAATATCTTCAACAACCTACCAATTTTACTTCACAAAACATTCATATACACTCAGATTACAAAACATCACCAATCCCCAAATTCAAAACTCCATCCGACTCCAAATATGAACTATATTGGCATGACTGAGTTCAAGTCATTACCCAGCATTAAAACAGTACCAACACAGAATAGACCTGGCCACAAGCTTAGATTTCTTTAGATACCATCACCAAAAAGAAGATAAAAAACAAATCATTCTACTCTGTGAATATTTATGTATGTAATAACAAATAGATATAGAAGGTCTAATTATTATATGAAATATTATATTTTCATTTTTGGGGAGGTCTTAGAAATAATTTGAATTTTCCCATGAATTCTGAACTTCATGACACATTTTTAAGCAATGTTGTGGTTTTGTAGCACCAATTACTCATGTTGTTGGAGGGTTCACTGTATTACAAAATGAGGGAAACCTTGAGAAATTGTGGAAAAGCATTAATGTAAAGGTGACCTCAATATTATGGTCAAATAGAAGCAGGCTTTGTAGAAAAAATATCTGCCCTTTAAATGAAAACTGAGTATTGGAGCAAAGAATAGGGTCACATCCTCATCTGTATAAAAGTACCAATATTGGAGACTAATGTAAAATTGCCTTCTTTATTTGAGAACTTAAATCTATTAGAAACCTAAAACATCCAGACTAGAGCTGTATCTATGAAATTAAAATCTCTGCTTGAAATGATAAACATCCATTTGCCATAACATGACTAACAATTCTGAGAAACAATTGTAATGAACAGAATTACACTATCATTGTCTAAGATATATGATCCTGATGGTGTATGAAAATGTATTTTTTTTTCAAGTTCCATCAATACCAAATCTGAAAACAAATGTCAGTGCTTCTTGTGACATTGATGCAAATACAAACCTATGGTAATAATTCTCAATATTACACATATAGATTTAAGCAATAATAACCATAACAGTAACACTAAATGTAGCTTTTGGAAAAAAAAAAAGGCTAGTGACATTATTACTTATAAACTAATGGTGATAAAAGAAAGAAAAAGAAAAAAAGAACAATCTAATAATTATAATCAAGATAATCATATGAATAACAACAATAGCTGGATAAATAAAAAAAATATTACAACTATAACAAAAAACACTTCAGCATTAATTCACCAATGCACTACAGAATGTGCAAGATTTTGACATCACAAGCTACATTGAGTACACTGACACTTTCATGATAATGTGCACCTTATTTTTGTTTCATCATTATACAATAATAATCCAGGGAATAAAATGAAAATTTTAGATACTGATATCAATATGATTAAAATATTAATGGGCTCCATAGTTATTTGTGTGCAACAATATAAATATGCTTCTCTTATTCAGAATAAAATATTTTTCATTTAAGCTTATTATATACATTGTACATAATTGGAGCTTATCAAAGGATATGATCCACACTGAAGACATATGTGAACAAGACAATTTTCTTCTGAAAATTACTGGTAAGGCAGCTGTTGGCCACATGGGGCTACACAGGTTTAATATGTTTCACTCTCTTGAAACTAGAATGCATTTTCACATTCTCTAGAACTCTTTGTGGTTAAGGAGCATTACAGCTCATCTACAAAAGTAAATGGTTTGGGTGAATAAGTGATGGAGGGAATGAGAGGTTATGGATCTGGAGGTAACAAAACAAAATGTATGGCTCTATTCTTTGGTGAGGATATGAATGTGCATGAAGGTGAGAATGGGTGACAAACTGGTGAATGTGAGTGTGTGTGCACCACAGGCAAAGGTGAAAAAGGGGGAGAGAACATCTCTGTCTGAAAAGGAGTAAATTCAATTAAACTAAATGTGAGACAATTATTTTAATAGGCAATATGAATGCTGAAGTAGGTAATATGTGCATTGATGGAGTGAGTTGTTGTTCTGAGTTATTTTGGGTAGCTAAGAAGTGTGACAAGTGTGAATGTAGTAATTTCAGAGGGATTAGCCTGTTGAGTGTAGTAGGGAAGGCTTATGGGAGAATCTTAATTGAGAGGATTAGGAGAGGAACAGAAGGAGTAATTGGTGAGGAACAGTGTGGATTTAGGACGGGTAGAGGTTGTGTAGATCAGATCTTTGTGGTAAGACAGATATGTGAGAAAGCTATAGGAAAGGGGAAGGATGTTTTTTGGGCTTTTATGGATCTGGAAAAGGCTTATGATAGGGTAGACAGAAAAGCACTGTGGGAGGTTATGCAGATTTATGGGATAGGAGGAAAGCTTTTGGGAGCTGTCAAGAGTTTTTATGTGAGTAGTAGAGCATGTGTTAGGATTGGAAATGGAGAGAGTGAGTGGTTTGAAGTAAAGGTGGGACTTCGTCAAGGATGCGTTATGTCGCCCTGGCTGTTCAACTTATACATGGATGGGGTGGTGCGAGAGGTGAATGCTAGGGTAGTGAGTCAGGGATTGGAGATGGTTAAAGAAAATGGAGAAAAGTGGGAGGTGAGCCAGCTGTTGTTTGCGGACGACACTGCGCTTGTGGCAGGGTCAGAGGAGGGATTGAGGAAGCTGGTGGCAGAGTTTGGGAGAGTATGTGATAGAAGAAAGCTAAAGATAAATGTGGGTAAAAGTAAGGTGATGAGATGTACAAGGGGTGAAAGTGGCAGTAGACTGGAAGTGAACATTAAGGGAGAGCGACTGGAGAAAGTGGATAGTTTTAGATACTTGGGTGCAAGTGTAGCAGGAAAAGGTGGAGTGAAGGTGGAGGTAGAATGTAGATTGAGAGAAGCGAGTAAATGCCTTGGTGGTTTAAAGAGTGTAATGAGAAATAGACATTTGGGAATGGATGCGAAGAGGAGACTGTATGAAGGAGTGATTGTGCCAACAGCACTGTATGGGGCAGAAACGTGGAACATAAGAGAAGAAGAGAGAAGGAGTTTGAATGTGTTTGAGATGAGGTGTCTGAGAAGTATGGTGGGGGTACTAGGCTAGATAGAGTGAGAAATGAGGAGGTGAGGAGGAGAACAGGGGTGAAAAAGGATTTGGGAGAGAGGGTTGATGAAAGAATATTAGGATGGTTTGGACACATGGAAAGAATGAGTGAAGAAAGACTAGTAAAGGAGGTATGGAAGGCAGATGTGGAGGGAGTGAACATGAGGGGACGTCCTAGGAAGAGGTGGATGGATGGGGTGAAGGGGGCTTTGGGGAAGAGGGGAATGTCTGTTGAGGAAGGAAGGGAGAGGACGGAAGACAGAGGTGAGTGGAGAATGGTTGTATATGGATGATGTTGTGACTGCATGAGGAGGAATGGGCGGGGGGGGGGGTGGGGGGTGGGGTAGTATGTGTGAGTAAATTTTGACGCAGCCCGAAGGGATTTCTCCCCGTCCTCTCCTTATATGCAAAGGGGGACGGAGAGGGGGGTCGCCGATTAAATGAAGCGGCCTTGCTGTGGATGTACTGTGTCTTGCGACACTGCTTCTGACCCAGGGCGGTGGGCAGGGTTCAGGGATGACCCGTCATCCAGGAGGTGCTCAGATGAGAGGAAGGGTGGGAGGGGTGTGGAGTGTATTTAGGGATGAAATGGGTGGGAGTGTTTTTATGC